>NC_069499.1:1393494463-1393611963 GCF_027579735.1 Bombina bombina
CAACAAATGATACAGTTAGAATATTGTAAATTCAATTCAAAACAATGGATAAAGAAAGGATGGCAATTTTGGTTAAAAAAAACCCCCTCTGTACAAAGGGATATTTTTTGGGACAAAAAAGTGCATATAACATTAAACACACACGTCTACCTCCAGACAAAAACATAATTTTTTCAAAAGAATAGGTAAATATATTCCTTTTTCTTCCAACTCCCTGTGCTCTTGGGATGCACTGTGAAATTGCACACACATGCTTATCTGTGTGTATTGTTTCAGCATATAGTTGAAGTTAGTTCCAGAGCAACACTGCACCTCTGTGGGCTAACTGAACATATCTGTTGAGCCAATGGCAAGAGGCATATGTATATAGCCACCAAACACCAGCTGCCCTAAAAATAGAGGGCATAGTAGTTTTTTGGGGCTTCAAAGTTGGTGGTAGTGGGGTGTTAGGAAAAAAAAAAGCACTGAAAAGTGCTTTTACCTTGCGGTCTCTATAGGACCGCAATCTAAATATATATGATTATTATTTATGTCTTAATATGTGTGTGTATATAAAAAGTCTACACACCCCTGTTAAAATGTCAATTTTACATCACAGAAACCTGAGACAAAGATAAATCATTTCAGAACTTTTTCCACCTTTAAAGGGAGAGTAAACCTTAAAAATAATGTTATATAATTCTGCACATAGTGCAGAATTATATAACATTATTTAAGTGCTATAGTTATAAATGCCTTTTTTCCCTTTTAATATTTTAAAAATATGGCGCTTTTACAGACCCGCTCTCTGCTGAGCGGGTCTGTTTTTTTACTCAGCGCATCGGGCCAGCTGTATAGTCACAGCCCGGCCCGACCGTGCCTTAAGACTAAGTGCAGCTCGCTCCTGCTCTGTCTGTTATGGCGCGGTCGGGCCGGGCTGTGACTATACAGCTGGCCCGACGCGCTGAGTAAAAAAACCAGACCCGCTCAGGTAGTTACAGGTATTAAAATCAACAAAAATGACACACACAAGTGGCCCTCGTTTTACAATGGTTCAATTTACACTGTTTCAGAATAACAACCTTTTTTCCAGTCATGTGACTGCTATTGAAAAGCATTGAGAAGCAGTGTATTTATTAAAATAGCCAGTAGGTGGAGCTGTCCGCTTGTGTTGCAGCAAAGCCAAGCAAGCTGAAATTAATCAGTTTAACCAGACCTGAGCTATCGAGCAGATTTCAAAGGAACAAGATCTTCCTGTCTATAAATCATTATTCAGAAAAAAGCGATCTGCTGACTCAAAAATAAATGCTGGAAAAACTTGTTTTATTACTGTAATCCAAACAAGTCAGAGTACATAGGGTCACAGTGGAGAACGCCTGACGCGTTTCGCGCATGCGTAGATGCGCTTCTTCGGTTAACTTGTAATATCATCCCACATTAATCACATGCAAGCGATATTTAGCGCTCCACTTGTAATCTGGCCCTATATGTTCTTCTATGGGGTTTTCATACTCCTTTTCCTCCTTCCTCATTTTTCAATATCCTTATTCTTTCCTCTTTCCACCTCTCTCATTAGAGAATTTTTAACCGATTTAAATAGTGGGCGCCTATATATTATTCTGCATCTTTGGTCAAAATTTGAGACAATTTTGATAGGCTAGTCAGTTATACTTCGGTTACGATTTTGGTTTATATCCAGTTCCTATGTACTTAAGAATTACCTCTACTATATGTGACATTACAAACTGTTATTGTACTGTTTTGTTTAAATAAAAGTTTATTTGAAAACTCAAAAAAAAAAAAAATTCTAAACCACTGCACTATTTTGCCAAAATATAATGCTAAAACTCTGCCTTTTAAAGTGATGGTAAACCCAAAGATTTTACTAAGTGCCATCTGGAAGTAAATACATAATAGCTTTTTATGTTGTTGTTTTTTTGTCTTTTTAACATAGCTTCAATTTATAATTTTACGTCTGCAAATAAAGTCTTCCATAGCGTTCATCTGCCACCCCCACTCCATAGTGTATTTTTTTTTTATTCTTTGACCACATCGCTTTTCACCTAGTGATGTGTGTCAGTTGACAGGCTTATTACAATAGTTATTTTTCGGCATCAATGCGCATGCGCAAAAAACCTAAATTTATGCTTACCTGATAAATTTATTTCCGGATATGGTGAGTCCACGGCTTGAGTAATTACTGTTGAGAATATCTCTCCTGGCTAGCAGGAGGCGGCAAAGAGCACCACAGTTAAACTGCTAAGTATCACTCCCTTATCCACAACCCCCAGTCATTCGACCAAAGGGAAATGGAGAAAAATGAGTAACACAAGGTGTAGAGGTGCCTGAGGTTAAACAAAAGAACAACAGTCTTAAAATAAAGGGTGGGGCGGTGTACTCACCATATCCGGAAATAAATAAAATTGAAGCATAACATTTTGTTTTTCTTTCCTAAGATATGGTGAGTACACGGCTTGAGTAATTACTGTTGGGAACCAATACCCAATCTAGAGAACACGGATTAATAGGAAGGGACAAGACAGGCAGTCCTAAAAAGAAGGCACCACCGCTTGAAGAACCTTTCTCCCAAAAGAAGCCTCAGCCGAGGCAAAAAGTATCAAATTAGGAAAAAGTAAAGAGAAGACCAAATTGCAGTCTTGCAAATTTGTTCCACAGAAGCTTCATTTTTGAAAGCCCAAGAAGAGGAAACAGCTCTTGTGGGATGAGCCGTAATTCTCTCAGGAGGCTGCTGTCCAGCAGTCTCATAAGCTAAACGAATTATACTTCGTAACCAAAAATAAAGAGTAGTAGCAGTAGCTTTCTGACCTTTACGTTTCCCAGAGAAACATTGAAAGAGGGCAGAGGACTGGTGAAAATCTTTAGTCGCCTGTAAGTAGAATTTAAGAGCACATACAACATCCAAATTGTGTAACAAACGTTCTTTGGAAGGAGGAAGGATTAGGACACAGAGAGGGAACAACAATTTCCTGATTGATATTTCTATTAGAAACAAACTTAGGAAGGAAACCTAACTTAGTACGAAGAACCGCATTATCAATATGAAAAATAAGATAAGGGGAATCACACTGCAGAGCTGAGAGTTCCAAGACTCTTCGAGCAGAAGAGATAGCAACAAGAAACAAAACCTTCCAAAATAACAACTTAAAGGGACATAATACTCATATGCTAAATCACTTAAAACTGTAAAAACCTGACAGAAAAATATCACCTGAGAATCTCTATGTAAAAAAGGAAGATATTTTACATTACAATCTCCTCAGCTCAGCAGAGTAAGTTCTGTGTAAAAGGTTATACTCAGTTGTTGCTCAGCTGCAGGTAAAAAATTTTTTAAAAAAATTAAGAAATCAACGGCAGCCAATCAGCATCAGCAGTGCTGAGGTCATGAACTCTTTTACTGTGATCTCATGAGATTTGACTTAACTTAGTAAACTTCCTTTAAACTGAATAGGGAAATAACATGAGTGCACAAGGCACAACCCCTTAGCTGTCCCGGGAGAGACATACTGATATGCTGCTTAGAAGTCCTTTACAATGGGATGTGGCTACTGAGGAACTTTTGAGGTAAAATATCTTTCTTTTTTACATAGAGATGTTTAGGTGATATTTTCTAGTCAGCTTTTTACAGCTGTACTGCAGCACTTTCAAGTGTTTCAACATTTGGGTATTATGGCCCTTTAATGTCTATGGAATGCAACGGCTCAAACAGAGCCAGCTGTAAAACTTTAAAAACAAGGTTAAGGCTCCAAGGAGGAGCAACAGATTTAAAGACAGGCCTGATTTTGACCAAGGCCTTACAAAAAGATTGCACATCTGACAAACATTTATGTAGTAAAACAGATAAATCAGAAATCTGACCCTTCAGGGTACTGACTGACAATCCCTTCTCCAGGCCTTCCTGAAGAAAAGATAACATTCTAGGAATTCAAATTCTACTCCAAGAGTAGCCCTTGGATTCACACTAATGCTAAATCTTTCTAGTAACAGGCTTGCAAACCTGAATCATGGTCTCAATGACCGACTCAGACAAACCACGCTTAGACAGAATTAAGAGTTCAATCTCCAAGCAGTCAGCTTCAGAGATTTGGATAAAGGAAGGGGCCCTGAATCAGGAGGTCCTTCCTCAGAGGTAGTCTCCAAAGTGGGAGAGATGACATCTCCACTAGGTCTGCAAACTAGATCCTGCAAGGCCACGCAGGGGCTATTAGAATCACTGACGCCCTCTCCTGTTTGATACGAGCAATGACTCGTGGAAAGAGAGCAAACGGAGGAAACAGGTATGCCAACCTGAAAACCCAAGGAACCGCCAGAGCATCTATCAGAACGGCCTGCGGATCTCGACCTGAACCGTACCTTGGAAACTTGGCGTTCTGACGGGACACCATCAGATCCAACTCCTGGAATGTGGATGGTAGATAGACAACAATTGTGAGCTTCCGCCCACTGAATAATCTGTGCCATCTCCTTCATGGCTAAGGAACTCTGAGTTCCTCCATGGTGGTTGATGTAAGTCACTGAGGTGATGTCCAACTGAAACCTGATAAACCGGGCTAAAGACAATTGAGGCCAAGCCATCAGAGCATTGTAAATCACTCAACTCCAAGATGTTTGTGGGGAGAGCATACACCTCCAGAGTCCATAGTCCCTGCGCCTTTAACAAGTCCCAGACTGCTTCCCAGCCTAGCAGTCTGGCGTCCATGGTCACAATCACCCAGGAAGGTCTCCCGAAGCATGTGCCCTGAGACAGATGGTCCTTAGAATGCTACCACGGGAGAGTCTCGTCGACTGGTCTAGATCTATCCTCAGACCGATCTGAATGGTCTCTGTTCCAATGTCTGAACATGCATAATTGCAGAGCTCTCAAATGGAATTGAGCAAAGGGAATGATGTCCATCAGACCAATTACCTCCATACATTAAGCCACTGATGGCCGAACAGTAGACTGAAGAGAGAGGCAAGAAGAAAGAATTTAAAAAATTCTCTGACCTCCGTCAGAATTTTTTTTATAGATAATCTATTATGGTCCTTAAGAAAACCACCCTTGTAGCTGGAACAAGGGAACTCTTTTCCAGATTAACTTTCCAACCATGGGAACGTTGAAAAGACAACAAGATCTCTGTATGTGAGTTTGTTTGTTGAAAAGATGGCGCCTGAACCAATGTCGTCCAGGTATGGCACCACTGCAATTCACCCGAGACCTGATCACTGCCAAGAGAGCCCCCAGAACCTTTGAGAAAATTCTGGGAGCTGTGGCAACTCCAAATGGAAAAGCCACAAACTGAAAGTGTTAGTCTAGAAAGGCGAATCTCAGGAATTTGTGATGATCCCTGTGGATGGTAACATGAAGATATGTGTCCTTCAGGTCTATGGTCGTCATGAACTGACCATCTTGGATCAAAGGAAGCATGGAATAAATGGTTTCCATTTTGAATGACGGTACCCTGAGAAACTTGTTGAGACACTTTAGGTCTAAAATTGGTCGAAAAGATCCCTCTTTTTTGGGAACCACGAACAGATTTGAATAGAATCCTAGACCCTGTTCCTTTACTGGAACAATCACTCCCAGGGAGGAAAGGTCCTGAGCGCAGTTCAAGAATGCCTCTCTTTTTACCTGGTCTGCAGATAATCTTGAGAGGTGGAATCTGGGAGGGAAAGTTTTGAATTTTATTTTGTAACCCTGAGATACTATGTCCACAGCCCAAGGATCTGGGACATCTCGTCTCCACGCTTGACCAAAAAGGCAAAGTCTGCCCCCCACTTGATCCGAACCCGGACCGGGAGCCGACCCTTCATGCTGACATAGACTCAGCTAAGGGTTTCTTTGACTGCTTCCCCTTATTCCAAACTGGTTGGGCTTCCAAGAAGACTTGGACTGCTCCTGCTTGGAAGATGAAGACTTTTGACCTTTGAAGTTACCAAAAGAAGGAAAAACATAATTTATGCTTACCTGATAAATTTATTTCTCTTGTAGTGTATCCAGTCCACGGATCATCCATTACTTATGGGATACTAACTCCTCCCCAACAGGAAGTGCAAGAGGATTCACCCAGCAGAGCTGCTATATAGCTCCTCACCTAACTGCCATTACCAGTCATTCGACCGAAAACATGCAGAGAAAGGAAAACCATAGGGTGCAGTGGTGACTGTAGTTTAATGGAAAAATTACCTGCATTAAAGTGACAGGGCGGGCCGTGGACTGGATACACTACAAGAGAAATAAATTTATCAGGTAAGCATAAATTATGTTTTCTCTTGTTAAGTGTATCCAGTCCACGGATCATCCATTACTTATGGGATACCAATACCAAAGCTAAAGTACACGGATGACGGGAGGGACAGGCAGGCTCTTTATACGGAAGGAACCACTGCCTGAAGAACCTTTCTCCCAAAAACAGCCTCCGAAGAAGCAAAAGTGTCAAATTTGTAAAATTTGGAAAAAGTATGAAGAGAAGACCAAGTTGCAGCCTTGCAAATCTGTTCAACAGAAGCCTCATTCTTAAAGGCCCAAGTGGAAGCCACAGCTCTAGTAGAATGTGCTGTAATTCTTTCAGGAGGCTGCTGTCCAGCAGTCTCATAGGCTAACCGTATTATGCTACGAAGCCAAAAGGAGAGAGAGGTAGCCGAAGCTTTTTGACCTCTCCTCTGACCAGAATAAACGACAAACAGGGAAGACGTTTGTCGAAAATCCTTAGTTGCCTGTAGATAAAATTTCAGGGCACAGACTACATCTAGATTGTGTAGCAGACGTTCCTTTTTCGAAGAAGGATTAGGACACAAAGATGGAACCACAATCTCTTGATTGATATTCCTGTTAGTGACCACCTTAGGTAGGAACCCAGGTTTAGTACGCAGAACTACCTTGTCTGAATGAAAAATCAGATAAGGAGAATCACAATGTAAGGCAGATAACTCAGAGACTCTTCGAGCCGAGGAAATCGCCATTAAAAACAGAACTTTCCAAGATAACAACTTGATATCAATGGAATGAAGGGGTTCAAACGGAACCCCCTGTAAAACATTAAGAACTAAGTTCAAACTCCATGGTGGAGCAACAGTTTTAAACACAGGCTTGATCCTAGCTAAAGCCTGACAAAAAGCTTGAACGTCCGGAACTTCTGACAGACGTTTGTGTAAAAGAATGGACAGAGCTGAAATCTGTCCCTTTAAGGAACTAGCGGATAAACCCTTTTCTAAACCTTCTTGTAGAAAAGACAATATCCTCGGAATCCTAACCTTACTCCATGAGTAACTCTTGGATTCGCACCAATATAAGTATTTGCGCCATATCTTATGGTAAATCTTTCTGGTAACAGGCTTCCTAGCCTGTATTAAGGTATCAATAACTGACTCAGAAAAACCACGTTTTGATAAAATCAAGCGTTCAATTTCCAAGCAGTCAGCTTCAGAGAAATTAGATTTTGATGTTTGAAGGGACCCTGGATCAGAAGGTCCTGTTTCAGAGGTAGCGACCAAGGTGGACAGGATGACATGTCCACTAGATCTGCATACCAAGTCCTGCGTGGCCATGCAGGTGCTATTAGAATCACTGATGCTCTCTCCTGTTTGATTCTGGCAATCAATCGAGGAAGCATCGGGAAAGGTGGAAACACATAAGCCATCCCGAAGGTCCAAGGTGCTGTCAAAGCATCTATCAGAACCGCTCCCGGATCCCTGGATCTGGACCCGTAACGAGGAAGCTTGGCGTTCTGTCGAGACGCCATGAGATCTATCTCTGGTTTGCCCCAACGTCGAAGTATTTGGGCAAAGACCTCCGGATGAAGTTCCCACTCCCCCGGATGAAAAGTCTGACGACTTAAGAAATCCGCCTCCCAGTTCTCCACTCCCGGGATGTGTATTGCTGACAGGTGGCAAGAGTGAGACTCTGCCCAGCGAATTATCTTTGATACTTCCATCATTGCTAGGGAGCTTCTTGTCCCTCCCTGATGGTTGATGTAAGCTACAGTCGTGATGTTGTCCGACTGAAACCTGATGAACCCCCGAGTTGTTAACTGGGGCCAAGCCAGAAGGGCATTGAGAACTGCTCTCAATTCCAGAATGTTTATTGGTAGGAGACTCTCCTCCTGATTCCATTGTCCCTGAGCCTTCAGAGAATTCCAGACAGCGCCCCAACCTAGTAGGCTGGCGTCTGTTGTTACAATTGTCCAGTCCGGCCTGCTGAATGGCATCCCCCTGGACAGATGTGGCCGAGAAAGCCACCATAGAAGAGAATTTCTGGTCTCTTGATCCAGATTCAGAGTAGGGGACAAGTCTGAGTAATCCCCATTCCACTGACTTAGCATGCACAATTGCAGCGGTCTGAGATGTAGGCGTGCAAAGAGTACTATGTCCATTGCTGCTACCATTAAGCCGATCACCTCCATGCATTGAGCTACTGACGGGTGTTGAATGGAATGAAGGACACGGCATGCATTTTGAAGCTTTGTTAACCTGTCTTCTGTCAGGTAAATCTTCATTTCTACAGAATCTATAAGAGTCCCCAAGAAGGGAACTCTTGTGAGTGGAAAGAGAGAACTCTTCTTTTCGTTCACCTTCCATCCATGCGACCTTAGAAATGCCAGTACTAACTCTGTATGAGACTTGGCAGTTTGAAAGCTTGAAGCTTGTATCAGAATGTCGTCTAGGTACGGAGCTACCGCAATTCCTCGCGGTCTTAGTACCGCCAGAAGAGCACCCAGAACCTTTGTGAAGATTCTCAGAGCCGTAGCCAATCCGAATGGAAGAGCTACAAACTGGTAATGCCTGTCTAGAAAGGCAAACCTTAGATACCGGTAATGATCTTTGTGAATCGGTATGTGAAGGTAAGCATCCTTTAAATCCACTGTGGTCATGTACTGACCCTTTTGGATCATGGGTAAAATTGTCCGAATAGTTTCCATTTTGAACGATGGAACTCTTAGGAATTTGTTTAGGATCTTTAAATCCAAGATTGGCCTGAAAGTTCCCTCTTTTTTGGGAACCACAAACAGATTTGAGTAAAACCCTTGTCCTTGTTCTGACCGCGGAACCGGATGGATCACTCCCATTAATAAAAGATCTTGTACCCAGCGTAGAAACGCCTCTTAATTTATTTGGTTTGTTGACAACCTTGACAGATGAAATCTCCCTCTTGGGGGAGAGAATTTGAAGTCTAGAAGGTATCCCTGAGATATGATCTCTAACGCCCAGGGATCCTGGACATCTCTTGCCCAAGCCTGGGCGAAGAGAGAAAGTCTGCCCCCCACTAGATCCGTTCCCGGATCGGGGGCCCTCGATTCATGCTGTCTTAGGGGCAGCAGCAGGTTTCCTGGCCTGCTTGCCCTTGTTCCAGGACTGGTTAGGTCTCCAGCCTTGTCTGTAGCGAGCAACAGCTCCTTCCTGTTTTGGTGCAGAGGAAGTTGATGCTGCTCCTGCTTTGAAATTACGAAAGGAACGAAAATTAGACTGTCTAGCCTTAGGTTTGGCTCTGTCTTGAGGCAGGGCATGGCCTTTACCTCCTGTAATGTCAGCGATAATTTCTTTCAACCCGGGCCCGAATAAGGTCTGCCCTTTGAAAGGTATATTAAGCAATTTAGATTTAGAAGTAACGTCAGCTGACCAGGATTTTAGCCACAGTGCTCTGCGTGCCTGAATGGCGAATCCGGAATTCTTAGCCGTACGTTTAGTTAAATGTACTACGGTATCTGAAATAAATGAGTTAGCTAACTTAAGGGCTTTAAGCTTGTGTGTAATCTCATCTAATGGAGCTGATTCAAGTGTCTCTTCCAGAGACTCAAACCAAAATGCTGCTGCAGCCGTGACAGGCGCAATGCATGCAAGAGGTTGCAATATAAAACCTTGTTGAACAAACATTTTCTTAAGGTAACCCTCTAACTTTTTATCCATTGGATCTGAAAAGGCACAGCTATCTACCACCGGGATAGTGGTACGCTTAGCTAAAGTAGAAACTGCTCCCTCCACCTTAGGGACCGTTTGCCATAAGTCCCGTGTGGTGGCGTCTATTGGAAACATCTTTCTAAATATCGGAGGGGGTGAGAACGGCACACCTGGTCTATCCCACTCCTTAATAACAATTTCAGTAAGTCTCTTAGGTATAGGAAAAACGTCAGTACTCGCCGGTACCGCAAAATATTTATCCAACCTACACATTTTCTCTGGTATTGCAACTGTGTTACAATCATTCAGAGCCGCTAACACCTCCCCTAGTAATACACGGAGGTTTTCCAGCTTAAATTTAAAATTTGAAATATCTGAATCCAGTTTGTTTGGATCAGAACCGTCACCCGCAGAATGAAGCTCTCCGTCCTCATGTTCTGCAAATTGTGACGCAGTGTCTGACATGGCCCTAATATTATCAGCGCACTCTGTTCTCACCCCAGAGTGATCACGCTTACCTCTTAGTTCTGGTAATTTAGCCAAAACTTCAGTCATAACAGTAGCCATATCCTGTAATGTGATTTGTAATGGCCGCCCAGATGTACTCGGCGCTACAATATCACGCACCTCCCGAGCGGGAGATGCAGGTACTGACACGTGAGGCGAGTTAGTCGGCATAACTCTCCCCTCGTTGTTTGGTGAAATATGTTCAATTTGTACAGATTGACTTTTATTTAAAGTAGCATCAATACAGTTAGTACATACATTTCTATTGGGCTCCACTTTGGCTTTAGCACATATAGCACAGATATCTTCCTCTGAATCAGACATGTTTAACACACTAGCAAATAAAACTAGCAACTTGGAAATACTTTTCAAGTAATTTACTATAATATGAAAACGTACTGTGCCTATAAGAAGCACAGAAAAAGTTATGACAGTTGAAAATTAATAAACTGAAAAGTTATAGCATCAAATCTTTGTAAAAAAAAAACAAACACAATTTTAGCAAAGGATTGCTCCCATTAGCAAAGGATAACTAACCCTGATAGCAGAAAAAAAAAAAATACAGAAATAAACGTATTTTTTATCACAGTCAACTACAATCTCACAGCTCTGCTGTGAGTGAATAACAGTGAGAGAGATCAGTAAACTGTCATAAATTAAATAAAACGACTGCCAAGTGGAAAAAAATAGTGCCCAAAACATTTTTTCACCCAGTATCTCAGAAAATTAAACGATTTTACATGCCAGCAAAAAACGTTTAACATTAATAAATTGAGTGTTATTAAAAAGCCTGTTGCTAGTCCCTGCAAATTAGGCTAAAGTTTTATGCATACAGTATAATTCCAGTGAAGTGCCATTCCCCAGAATACTGAAGTGTAAAATATACATACATGACAGCCTGATACCAGTTGCTGCTACTGCATTTAAGGCTGAGTTTACATTATATCGGTATGGCAGAATTTTCTCATCAATTCCATTGTCAGAAAATAATAAGCTGCTACATACCTCTTTGCAGATTAATCTGCCCGCTGTCCCCTGATCTGAAGTTTACCTCTCCTCAGATGGCCGAGAAACAGCAATATGATCTTAACTACTCCGGCTAAAATCATAGAAAAACTCAGGTAGATTCTTCTTCAAATTCTACCAGAGAAGGAATAACACACTCCGGTGCTATTATAAAATAACAAACTTTTGATTGAAGGTATGAAACTAAGTATAATCACCACAGTCCTCTCACACATCCTATCTATTCGTTGGGTGCAAGAGAATGACTGGTAATGGCAGTTAGGGGAGGAGCTATATAGCAGCTCTGCTGGGTGAATCCTCTTGCACTTCCTGTTGGGGAGGAGTTAGTATCCCATAAGTAATGGATGATCCGTGGACTGGATACACTTAACAAGAGAAATTACTTTGACATCCTTTGAGCCTGCTCTTCTTGTCTTATGGTAGAAAAGACCCTTTTCCACCCGTAATATCAGAAATTATTTCTGCAAGACCAGGTCCGAACAAGGTCTTATCCTTGTAAGGAAGCGCTAGAAGCTTTGACTTAGAGGTAACATCAGCTGACCAACATTTTAGTCACAATGTCCTATGGGCTAGGACAGAGAAGCCAGACATCTTGGCTCCCAATCTAATAACTTGCATGTTAGCATAAGTGGCTAGTTTGAGAGCCTTAATACTATCTTGTATTTCCTTCAACAGAGTCTCTACAAAAATTGATTCAGACAAGGCGTTGCACCAATAAGATGCTGCACTTGCTACTGTAGCAATACAAACTGCAGTTTGCCATTGAACACCTTGAAGAACATACATAATATTAAAATAAGCTTCCAGCTTTTTGTCCATGGAATCCTTAAAGGAGCAGCTATCCTCTATAGGGATCGCAGTTTCCTTAGCCAGAGTATAAATAGCCCCTTCTACTTAAGGCACCGTGCACCAAGAATATTTAATGGAGTCAGCAACTTGAAACATCTTTTTAAATACAGGAGATGGGGAGAAAGGAATCTATGGCTTCTCCCATTCCTGTGAAATAATCTCCGTCACATGGTCTGGGACAGGAAAAACTTCCACAGAGGAAGGAACATCATAGTATTTATTATTAAGTTTACTAGACTTCTTAGGGTTGACAACGACAGAAGTATCGGAGTCGTCCAAAGTAGCCAATACCTCCTTTAATAGTACACGAAGGTGTTCAAGCTTAAATCTGAAGTTTACTGCTTCAGTATCAGATGAAGGAATAATAGTGTCAGAATCTGAGATTTAACCCTCAGAGACTACCAAAGTATCCTCCTCATCAGACTTATGAGGGAGGGCATCCTGCGTAGCAGTAGGTGGAACAGAAACCTTACTATCTGAATGTCTAATTTTCCTCTTGCGTTTTCCCAGCATAGGAAAAGCAGATAACGCCACAGATACCGCAGAAGATACCTGTGCAGTAAATAAACTCCTCCAGGAGGCTGAGAGGAACTGCAGGGCACTGTGACGCCATAGAAGCTTGGGACGTTTGAGGAGAAAGCTGTGGCATTGCCTGAACAGCATTATCCTGAGAGACATTGGGCTCAGAGGGCAACAATTTATCTTTAAATTGAAGTGTTCTAGCTAAGCATGCAGCACAGAATTGCATAGGCCAAACAATTTGTGCCTCAAGGCATAACAAGCATTTGTTAAGACACAGAGTTTTGGTCTATGTCCATAATACTAAATAAAAAATTCCCCAAATCGTAGAAATTTTTTAAATACACTGTCACCTTAAGAATTGTTAATACCACAGCCACTTAACGATATGCAAAAATTCTTTAAAATAATAAAAAAACAATCAGGCCCCCTACACCTCAGACAGGCTGAGGTGCCTTACCATAACACTTATACACTATTTGGATGTCAGAAGTCTCTAAAACGATCATATAGTAGATCGCACTGAAGAGACTAAAATTCAATGACACTGCTCCGTGATTATCCGACAGCAGAGAGAAGTCTCATGACCGGCGGAGAGAGGAAACTATGCAAGTAAAAGGCGCGCGTTTCCCTCTCCCTACAACACCAGAGCTTAATTTACACAAACGTTCAAGCAGTTTGTCAGTTAGCCTGTTCTAGTTAAGCAAGCAAAGAAAAACAACTGCCAAATTTTAAGTTTATAAATAAATCCCTGTATAAAACACACATACTAATAAAGTATTTCAATAAAATTAACTCAGAGGTAAAACGTCCCAATAAATATTGTGAAGATTAACGTTCAACAAAAGTACAATAATCACTTGGTGAATAAATATGTGAAAATAAAAAGTGATAAACTAAATAATACACAAATATAAAAGTAACAATGATATATAGTGTGTAAGTGAAGTGAAGATTAACCCCTAGTCTCAACATACATAATGTCACTGACAAAGAAAAACAGAATTTATGCTTACCTGATAAATTACTTTCTCCAACGGTGTGTCCGGTCCACGGCGCATCCTTACTTGTGGGAATATCTCTTCCCCAACAGGAAATGGCAAAGAGTCCCAGCAAAGCTGTCCATATAGTCCCTCCTAGGCTCCGCCCACCCCAGTCATTCGACCGACGGACAGGAGGAAAAAAAACAGGAGAAACTATAGGGTGCCGTGGTGACTGTAGTTAGAGAAAATAATTCATCAAACCTGATTAAAAAACCAGGGCGGGCCGTGGACCGGACACACCGTTGGAGAAAGTAATTTATCAGGTAAGCACAAATTCTGTTTTCTCCAACATTGGTGTGTCCGGTCCACGGCGTCATCCTTACTTGTGGGAACCAATACCAAAGCTTTAGGACACGGATGAAGGGAGGGAGCAAATCAGGTTACCTAAACAGAAGGCACCACGGCTTGCAAAACCTTTCTCCCAAAAATAGCCTCTGAAGAAGCAAAAGTATCAAATTTGTAAAATTTGGCAAAAGTGTGCAGTGAAGACCAAGTCGCTGCCTTACATATCTGATCAACAGAAGCCTCATTCTTGAAGGCCCATGTGGAAGCCACAGCCTAGTGGAGTGAGCTGTGATTCTTTCAGGAGGCTGCCGTCCGGCAGTCTCGTAAGCCAATCGGATGATGCTTTTAAGCCAAAAGGAAAGAGAGGTAGAAGTCGCTTTTTGACCTCTCCTTTTACCAGAATAGACGACAAAGAGAGAAGAAGTTTGTCTGAACTCTTTTGTAGCTTCTAAATAGAATTTTAAAGCACGGACTACGTCTAAATTGTGTAACAAACGTTCCTTCTTTGAAACTGGATTCGGACACAAAGAAGGTACAACTATCTCCTGGTTAATATTTTTGTTAGAAACAACCTTTGGAAGAAAACCAGGCTTAGTACGCAAAACAACCTTATCTGCATGGAACACCAGATAGGGCGGAGAACACTGCAGAGCAGATAACTCAGAAACTCTTCTAGCAGAAGAAATAGCAACCAAAAACAAAACTTTCCAAGATAACAACTTAATATCTATGGAATGTAGAGGTTCAAACGGAACCCCTTGAAGAACAGAAAGAACTAGATTTAAACTCCAGGGAGGAGTCAAAGGTCTGTAAACAGGCTTGATCCTAACCAGAGCCTGAACAAATGCTTGAACATCTGGCACAGCTGCCAGTCGTTTGTGTAATAAGACAGATAAAGCAGAAATCTGTCCCTTTAGAGAACTCGCTGATAATCCTTTATCCAAACCCTCTTGAAGAAAGGAAAGGATCTTAGGGATTTTGATCTTATTCCATAAGAATCCCTTGGATTCACACCAGCAGATATATATTTTCCATATTTTATGGTAAATTTTTCTAGTTACCGGTTTTCTGGCTTGAACTAGAGTATCTATCACAGAATCTGAAAACCCACGCTTTGATAGAATCAAGCGTTCAATTTCCAAGCCGTCAGCTGGAGGGAGACCAGATTTGGATGTTCGAATGGACCCTGTACAAGAAGATCCTGTCTCAAAGGTAGCTTCCATGGTGGAACCGATGACATATTCACCAGGTCTGCATACCAAGTCCTGCGTGGCCACGCAGGAGCTATCAAGATCACCAAGGCCCTCTCCTGCTTGATCCTGGCTACCAGCCTGGGAATGAGAGGAAACGGTGGAAACAAATAAGCTAGGTTGAAGGTCCAAGGCGCTACTAATGCATCCACTAGAGTCGCCTTGGGATCCCTGGAACTGGACCCGTAGCAAGAACCTTGAAGTTCTGACGAGACGCCATCAGATGCATATCTGGAATGCCCCATAATTGAGTCAACTGGGCAAAGATCTCCTGGTGGAGTTCCCACTCCCCCGGATGGAATGTCTGACGACTCAGATAATCCGCCTCCCAGTTTTCCACACCTGGGATGTGGATCGCAGACAGGTGGCAGGAGTGATCCTCCGCCCATTGAATTATTTTGTTCACTTCTTTCATCGCCAGGGAACTCCTTGTTCCCCCCTGATGATTGATATAAGCAACAGTCGTCATGTTGTCTGATTGGAATCTTATGAATCTGGCCTTTGCTAGTTGAGGCCAAGCCCTGAGAGCATTGAATATCGCTTTCAGTTCCAGAATGTTTATCGGGAGAAGAGACTCTTCCCGAGACCATAGTCCCTGAACTTTCAGGGATTCCCAGACCGCACCCCAGCCCACTAGACTGGCGTCGGTCGTGACGATGACCCACTCTGGTCTGCGGAAGCTCATTCCCTGGGACAGGTGGTCCAGGGTTAGCCACCAACGGAGTGAGTCTCTGGTCTTCTGATCTACTTGAATCACTGGAGACAAGTCTGTATAGTCCCCATTCCACTGTTTCAGCATGCACAGTTGTAATGGTCTTAGATGAATTCGCGCAAAAGGAACTATGTCCATTGCTGCAACCATCAACCCTACTACTTCCATGCACTGAGCTACGGAAGGACGAGGAATAGAATGAAGAACTTGACAAGCGTTTAGAAGTTTTGACTTTCTGACTTCTGTCATGAAAATCCTAATTTCTAAAGAATCTATTATTGTTCCCAGGAAGGGAACTCTTGTCGACGGAGACAGGGAACTTTTTTCTATGTTCACCTTCCATCCGTGAGATCTGAGAAAGGCCAGAACGATGTCTGTGTGAGCCTTTGCCTTTGAAAGAGACGACGCTTGTATTAGAATGTCGTCCAAGTACGGTACTACTGCAATGCCCCTTGGTCTTAGAACCGCTAGAAGGGATCCGAGTACCTTTGTGAAAATCCTTGGAGCAGTGGCTAACCCGAATGGGAGGGCCACAAAATGGTAATGTTTGTCCAGAAAGGCGAACCTTAGGAACTGATGATGTTCTTTGTGGATAGGAATATGTAGATACGCATCCATTAGATCCACGGTAGTCATAAATTGACCTTCCTGGATTGTGGGTAGAATCGTTCGAGTGGTTTCCATTTTGAACGATGGTACTCTGAGAAATTTGTTTAGGATCTTTAAATCCAGAATTGGTCTGAAAGTTCCCTCTTTTTTGGGAACTACAAACAGATTGGAGTAAAATCCCATTCCTTGTTCCGCCGTTGGAACTGGGTGTATCACTCCCATCTTTAACAGGTCTTCTACACAATGTAAGAATGCCTGTCTCTTTGTTTGGTTTGAGGATAAGTGAGACATGTGGAACCTTCCCCTTGGGGGTAGTTCCTTGAATTCCAGAAGATAACCCTGAGAAACTATTTCTAGTGTCCAGGGATCCTGAACATCTCTTGCCCAAGCCTGAGCAAAGAGAGAGAGTCTGCCCCCTACTAGATCCGGTCCCGGATCAGGGGCTACTCCTTCATGCTGTTTTGTTAGCAGCAACAGGCTTCTTGGCCTGCTTACCCTTGTTCCAGCCTTGCATTTGTTTCCAGGCTGGTTTGGTTTGAGAAGCATTACCCTCTTGTTTAGAGGATGCAGAGTTAGAGGCCGGTCCGTTCCTGAAATTGCGAAAGGAACGAAAATTAGACTTATTCTTGGCTTTGAAAGGCCTATCTTGTGGGAGGGCGTGGCCCTTTCCCCCAGTGATGTCTGAAATAATCTCTTTCAATTCTGGCCCAAAGAGAGTCTTACCCTTGAAGGGGATATCAAGCAATTTTGTCTTGGAAGATACATCCGCTGACCAAGACTTTAGCCAAAGTGCTCTGCGCGCCACAATTGCAAACCCTGAATTTTTCGCCGCTAATCTAGCTATTTGCAAAGCGGCATCTAAAATAAAAGAATTAGCCAACTTGAGTGCGTGAACTCTGTCCATAACCTCCTCATACGGAGTCTCTCTACTGAGCGACTTTTCTAGTTCCTCGAACCAGAACCACACTGCTGTAGTGACAGGAACAATGCACGAAATGGGTTGCAGGAGGTAACCTTGCTGTACAAAAATCTTTTTAAGCAAACCCTCCAATTTTTTATCCATAGGATCTTTGAAAGCACAATTATCCTCGATAGGAATAGTAGTGCGCTTGTTTAAAGTAGAAACTGCCCCCTCGACCTTAGGGACTGTCTGCCATAAGTCCTTTCTGGGGTCGACCATAGGAAATAATTTCTTAAATATAGGAGGGGGGACAAAAGGTATGCCGGGCTTCTCCCACTCCTTATTCACTATATCCACCACCCGCTTGGGTATAGGAAAAGCGTCAGGGTGCACCGGAACCTCTAGGAACTTGTCCATCTTGCATAATTTTTCTGGAATGACCAGGTTGTCACAATCATCCAGAGTAGATAACACCTCCTTAAGCAGTGCGCGGAGATGTTCTAATTTAATTTTAAATGTCACAACATCAGGTTCTGCCTGTTGAGAAATTTTACCTGAATCTGAAATTTCCCCATCCGACAAAACCTCCCTCATGACCCCTTCAGATTGGTGTGAGGGTATGACAGAGCAATTATCATCAGCGCCCTCCTGCTCTACAGTGTTTAAAACAGAGCAATCACGCTTTCTCTGATATGCAGGCATTTTGGACAAAATATTTGCTATGGAGTTATCCATTACTGCCGTTAATTGTTGCATTGTAATAAGCATTGGCGCGCTAGAAGTACTAGGGGCCTCCGGCGTGGGCAAAACTGGTGTAGACACAGAAGGAGATGATGTAGAACTATGTCTACTCCCTTCATCTGATGAATCATCTTGGGCAACTTTACTATCTGTGGCAATACTGTCCTTACTTTGTTTGGACGCTATGGCACAATTATCACACAATTTTGAAGGGGGACACACATTGATCTTCAAACATATAGAACATAGCTTATCTGAAGGTGCAGACATGTTAAACAGGCTTAAACTTGTCAAGAAAATACAAAAAAACGTTTTAAACAAAACCGTTACTGTCTCTTTAAATTTTAAACAGTGCACACTTTATTACTGAATATGTGAAAAAGTATGAAGGAATTGTTCATTTCCCAAATTTTCACCACAGTGTCTTAAAGCATTCAAAGTATTGCACACCAATTTTCAGAGCTTTAACCCTTAAAATAAAGAAACCTGAGCCGGTTACAGTTTTAACCCCTCTACAGTCCCAGCTACAGCCTTTGCTGCGACTTTACCAAACCCAGGGGGGAATACGATACCAAATGAAGCCTTCTAGGAACTTTTCCAACTACTTTCAGATCCTCACACATGCATCTGCATGTCTTGCTCTCAAAAGTAACTACGCAGTAATGGCGCGAAAATGAGGCTCAGCCTACAACTGGGAAGGCCCTTCCTGACTGGAAAGGTGTCTAACACAGAGCCTGACGTTAAAAACGTTCCCCAAGCTTATAAGTGTGAATTAAAAGCATAAACATGTATAAAATGCCCAAATAAAGCAATCGATTTTGCCCATAAAAGTGTCTACCAGTTTTATAGCCCATATTAAGCCCTTTATTCTGTTTGAGACTAAGAAAATGGCTTACCGGTCCCCATGAGGGGAAATGACAGCCTTCCAGCATTACACAGTCTTGTTAGAAATATGGCTAGTCATACCTTAAGCAGAAAAGTCTGCTAACTGTTTCCCCCAACTGAAGTTACTTCATCTCAACAGTCCTATGTGGAAAAAGCAAACTATTTTAGTTACTGTCTGCTAAAATCATCTTCCTCTCACAAACAGAACTCTTCATCTTTTTCTGTTTCAGAGTAAATAGTACATACCAGCACTATTTTAAAATAACAAACTCTTGATAGTAGAATAAAAAACTACAACTAAACAACACATAGTCTTAACCATCTCCGTGGAGATGTTGCCTGTGCAACGGCAAAGAGAATGACTGGGGTGGGCGGAGACCAGGAGGGACTATATGGACAGCTTTGCTGGGACTCTTTGCCATTTCCTGTTGGGGAAGAGATATTCCCACAAGTAAGGATGACGCCGTGGACCGGACACACCAATGTTGGAGAAATCCAGTATAAAGGATTTTAAAAATGTGCAAGTCTCCAAGACCTAGAAGACAAAAGCACTTTCCTGCAGTCTAGCTGTCCGGCAGGAAGACAGCTCACAAGGCGTGAAAAGGCACATACTCCTTACAGAGACCTGTAGAAAAAAGAAAGAAAAGAGTAACCAACTCTGGCTATCTGTACCATGGGCAGCAATGTGTTAGGAAACAAAGCAAGGACAACCTCACAACTTCCTAACTGCTTAAAAGCCCCCACTACTCTACTGAAGAAATTGACATGGACTCAGCTAAACCCAAATCCTTGCTTGCAGGGAAAAGTACCCGAAAAAGGAATTCATTTCTTCAGACACCAAACGTCACCTCCTCCATTGACAGAGGCAAAGAGAATGACTGGGGATTATGGGTAGGGGAGTGACACTTAACAGCTTTGCTGTGGTGCTCTTTGTCTCCTCCTGCTGGCCAGGAGTGATATTCCCACTAGTAATTGAATGACGTTGTGGACTCTCCATATCTTAGGAAAGAAACTGTCGTGCCATCGATCGGAAATTCTTATAGTCATTATGCTTGTTCACGATCCCCACATACATGCGCATTAATTCTAAGGGGTAATTGATATGGATAACATCTGCCCTTACTGTGACGTTTCAGAGATACAACCCTCTGTCAACGTCAATTACTTCGGCTTGGGCAAACGGTGAGGGCGGTCTAAAGACATATGATTGACAGGTATATATTTACAGAATATTATTACAATAAAAAACACACCAAAAAAATGTGAATATGATAATTATGTTAATTACAATCTAAAAATGAAATGTGGCATACATTACATTTACCATCACTTTAAGTTGTTATAATTAATCTTCACTTCATTTCAGTGCAAAGGGTGTGTCTGCAAAAAGCCACAGTAATACACTCATGTTGCTAGCCTAGATTCCTGCTTTGGTTTGCGTTCTATACAAACACGGTATCTGTTTACAGTAAATACATCTGTCTTAATGGGACATGAAACACAAAAAAATGAACTCCCATCTCATGACATTTATTTATTAACTTTGCATTCTGCTTCCTGATAAAAAAAAATGGCTAATATGTGATTAAGCTGCTTTCAGAGTTTTCTCAAAGCATTTCCCTGACTCATATAAATGTAAGAATTTGATGTGTGACATTGTTACATGGACATTACAATCTTTTTTTAATTTATTGCATGCAGAATAGGACAAACTCGATACAGAGTTTTCTTTTTTTTAATTTATTAGTACTGTCCTGAATAAAACTACTTTTTGGTTTTTAATTTGGTTGAGAAATGTGGGAATTGTTCTCCTCAGGCAATAAAAATCAACCCTGTTTTTATTGAGAAACATGCACTTCCTGTTAAAGGAATATACAAAAGTCAACATTACAACTTTTGCAATTCAGATAAGGTATGTCTTCAATTTACTTTGTTCTCTTAGAATAATTTGTTGAAAAGCATTGCAATGGACTACTGGGGGCTAGTGGTTGGTGGCTACACAGCTACACGCATATGCTTCATGTTACTGGCTCACCATGTGTTCAGCTAGCTCCCTGAAGCAGACTTAACAGGGTTAAACAAAAGTTATATGCAAGCAAAAAAGCAATAATAAAATGTTCTAACACAAGAGTATTTAATTTCTGCATTTGTACATCACTTTAACAACCTTTTCCCCCCAAGTAAAAAAACCCAAAAAACCTAGCAATTCTTCTTTCATATGCATGAATGATGTTAAAAAAAAAAAAAAAAAAATAAGAAAAAAAATTCCTACCTGATAAATTTATTTATTTATTTCCAGGCATGAAGAGTCCACAACGTCATTCCAATTACTAGTGGGATATTCAACTCTTGGCAAGCAGGAGGCGGCAAATAGCACCCCAGCAAAGCGGTTAAGTGCAACTTCCCTTGCCCATAATCTCCAGTCATTCAGCCGAAGGAAATAAAAAAAACACAAGGGTATAGAGGTGCCTGAGGTTTACTCAAAAAAAAATGCTGAACATAATTTAAAAAGAGGGCAGGGTCGTGGACTCTCCATGCCTGGAAAGAAAGACATTTATCAGGTAAGCATACATTTTGTTTTCTTTCCTATGGCATGGAGAGTCCACGATGTCATTCCAATTACTAGTGGGAACCAATACCCAAGCTAGAGGACTCGGAATGAAAAGGGAGGGAGAACAAGGCAGGAGGACCTAAACAGAAGGCACCGCCGCTTGAAGAACTTTTCTCCCAAAAGAGGCCTCAAACGAGGCAAAAGTATCAAATTTGTAGAATTTGGAAGAAGTATGCAAAGAGTACCATGTTGACGCCTTGCAAATCTGTTCCACAGAAGTTTCATTTTTGAAAACCCAAGATAAGGAGACCGCCCTAGTGGAATGAGCCGTAATTCTCTCAGGAGGCTGCTGTCCAGCTGTCTCATAAGCAAAACGAATCATACTTCTTAACCAGAGGGAAAGAGGACCCTTACGCATTCCAGAGAAAACAACAAAAAGGGCAGAAGATAGCCGAAAATCTTTAGTAGCTTGTAGGTAAAATTTAAGAGCACGCACAACATCCAGGTTATGCAAAAGACGTTCCTTATAAATAGTTTAGGACAAAAAGGAGGAACAATAATTTCCTGTTTTTTGTTACAATCGGACACATCCTTAGGGAGAAACCCCAATTTAGTACGAAGGACCGTCTAAGCTGCATGAAAAATAAGGTACAGGGAATCACACTGCAGAGCCGAAAGCTCAGACACTCTGCGAGCAGAAGAAATAGTAAAAAGAAAAGGAAATTTATGCTTACCTGATAAATTGATTTCTTTTACGATATGCCGAGTCCACGGGTTTCATCCTTACTTGTGGGATTTATCTATCCCAGTCATTCGACCGAAGGTATAGGAAAAGAAAGGAAAAGCCAAAAGGTACAGAGGTGAGTGAAGTTTTGAAAAATAAAATAAATCCTGTCTTAAAATGACAGGGCGGGCCATGGACTCGGCATATTGTAAAAGAAATCAATTTATCAGGTAAGCATACATTTCCTTTTCTTTTACAAGATATGCCGAGTCCACGGGTTTCATCCTTACTTGTGGGATACCAATACCAAAGCTTTAGGACACGGATGAAAGGGAGGGACAAGACCGGAACCTAAACGGAAGGCACCACTGCTTGAAGAACCCCTCTCCCAAAAATAGCCTCAGAAGAAGCAAAAGTATCAAATTTGTAAAATTTGTAAAAAGTATGAAGGGAGGACCAAGTCGCAGCCTTACAAATCTGTTCAACAGAAGAATCGTTTTTGAAAGCCCATGTGGAAGCCACAGCTCTAGTAGAATGAGCCGTAATTTTTTCAGGAGGCTGCTGTCCAGCAGTCTCATATGCCAGACGGATGATGCTTTTCAGCCAAAAAGAGAGAGAGGTAGCTGTAGCTTTTTGACCCCTATGCTTTCCAGAATAAACAACAAAAAGAGAGGATGTTTGTCTGAAATCCTTGGTCGCTTGTAAGTAAAACTTCAAAGCACGGACCACATCCAAGTTATGTAATAGACGTTCCTTCTTAGAAGAAGGATTAGGACACAAGGAAGGAACAACAATTTCCTCATTAATATTCTTATTTGAAACAACCTTAGGAAGGAATCCAGGTTTAGTACGCAAAACCACCTTATCAGAATGGAATATAAGATAAGGCGAATCACATTGTAAAGCAGAAAGCTCAGAAACTCTTCGAGCAGAAAAAGACAGCAACTAAAAATAAAACCTTCCAAGATAACAGCTTAATATCTATGGAATGCATGGGTTCAAACGGAACCCCTTGAAGAATATTAAGAACTAAATTCAGACTCCATGGTGGAGCAACAGGTTTAAACACAGGCTTGATTCTGATTAAAGCCTGAAAAAAAGAATGAACGTCTGGGACATCCGCCAGATGCTTGTGTAATAAAATTGACAAAGCAGAAATTTGTCCTTTTAAAGAACTAGCAGATAATCCCTTCTCCAATCCTTCTTGGAGAAAGGACAAGATCCTAGGAATCCTAATCTTACTCCATGAGTAACCCTTGGATTCACACCAATAAAAGATATTTACGCCATAACTTATGGTAAATCTTTCTAATGACAGGCTTGCGAGCCTGAATCAGAGTATCAATGACCGACTCAGAGAATCCCCGCTTAGATAAGATCAAGCGTTCAATCTCCAGGCAGTCAGCTGCAGAGAATTTAGATTTGGATGTTGGAACGGACCTTGAATGAGAAGGTCCTGTCTCAATGGCAGTTTATACGGAGGCAGAGACGACATGTCCACTAGATCCGCATACCAAGTCCTGCATGGCCACGCAGGCGCTATTAGAATTACTGAAGCTCTCTCCTGTTTGATTCTTGCAATCACACGAGGCAGGAGAAGAAATGGTGGAAACACATAAGCCAGGTTGAACGACCAAGGTACTGCTAGAGCAGTACAGCCTGGGGATCCCTTGACCTGGGCCCGTAGCGTGGAAGTTTGGCATACTGTCAAGATGCCATCAGATCCAATTCCGGTGTGCCCGATTGATGAATCAACGATGCAAACACCTCCGGATGGAGTTCCCACTCCCCCGGATGAAAAGTCTGACGACTTAGAAAATCCGCCTCCCAGTTCTCTACTCCTGGGATATAGATTGCTGATAGATGGCAAGAGTGAATCTCTGCCCATCGGCTTATCTTTGATACCTATATCATCGCAAGAGAACTTCTTGTTCCCCCCTGATGATTGATATATGCTACTGTCGTGACATTGTCCGACTGGAATCTTATGAACTTGGTCAGTGCCAACTGAGGCCACGCCTGAAGCGCATTGAATATTGCTCTCAGTTCCAGAATATTGATTGGCAACTGAGACTCCATCGAAGTCCAAGTTCCCTGAGCCTTCAGGGAATTCCAGACTGCACCCCAGCCCAAGAGGCTGGCCTCTGTTGTCACTATAACCCATGATGGTCTGCGGAAGCACATTCCCTGGGACAGATGATCCTGTGACAACCATCAAAGAAGAGAGTCTCTGGTCTCTTGATCCAGATTTATCTGAGGAGATAAATTTGCATAACCCCCATTCTACTGTCTGAGCATGCACAGTTGCAGTGGCCTGAGATGAAAGTGAGCAAACGGAACGATGTCCATCGCTGCTACCATTAACCCAATGACCTCCATACACTGCGCCACTAATGGCCGAGGAATGGACTGAAGAGCTCGGCAAGTATTTAGAATCTTTGATTTTCTGACCTCCGTCAGAAATATTTTCATGTCTACTGAGTCTATCAGAGTTCCCAAGAATGGAACTCTCGTTTGTGGAACAAGTGAACTCTTTTCTATATTCACTTTCCAACCGTGAGTTCTTAGAAATGACAACACGATGTCCGTGTGAGATTTGGTCAGATGATAAGTTGACGCCTGAACCAAAATATTGTCCAGATAGGGCACCACTGCTATGCCCCGCGGCCTGAGAACCGCTAGAAGGGACCCTAGCACCTTTGTGAAGATTCTGGGAGCTGTGGCCAACCCGAAGGGAAGGGCCACAAACTGATAATGCTTGTCCAGAAAGGCAAACCTTAGAAACTGATGATGATCCTTCATGTCATGTATTGACCCTCCTGGATCATTGGTAAGATTGTTCGTATAGTCTCCATCTTGAACGATGGGACCCTGAGAAATTTGTTTAGACACTTTAAATCCAAAATAGGTCTGAAAGTTCCCTCTTTTTTGGAAACCACGAAAAAGGTTTGAGTAAAACCCCTGTCCCTGTTCCAGTTTTGGAACTGGACAAATTACTCCCATGGAATAGAGGTCTTTTACACAGTGTAAGAACGCCTCTCTTTTTGTCTGGTCTACAGACAAACGTGAAAGATTAAATCTCCCTATTGGGGGAAATTTTTTTAATTCCATTTGATACCCCGGGTCACAATTTCTAATGCCCAGGGATCCTGCACATCCCTTGCCCAAGCCTGAGCAAAGAGAGAAAGTCTGCCCCCTACTAGATCCGGTCCCGGATCGGGGGCTGCCCCTTCATGCTGTCTTGGTAGCAGCAGCGGGCTTTTTGGCTTGTTTACCCTTATTTCAGGTCTGATTAGGTCTCCAGACAGACTTGGATTGAGCAAAATTTCTTTCCTGCTTATTGGTGGAAGGGGAAGCAGAGGGTACTCCTCTGAAATTTCGAAAGGAACGAAAATTATTTTGTTTACCCCTCATCCTAAGAGGTTTGTCTTGAGGTAGGGCGTGGCCTTTACCTCCAGTAATGTCAGCAATGATTTCCTTTAATTCAGGGCTGAACAGGGTCTTACCCTTGAAAGGAATAGTTAACAGTTTAGACTTTGATGATACATCAGCAGACCACGATTTTAACCATAGCACTCTGCGCGCCAAGATGGCAAAGCCTGCATTTTTTGCTGCTAATTTAGTAATCTGAAAAACAGCATCTGTGATAAAAGAATTAGCTAGTTTGAGAGCTTTAATTATGTCCAAAATGTCGTCTAGGGGCGTCTCTACTTTCAGAGACTCCTGAAGGGCGTCAAACCAGAAAGCCGCCGCCGTAGTTACTGGAACAATGCAGGCAGCAGGTTGTAACAAGAAACCCTGGTGAATAAATAATTTCTTTAGAAGACCCTCTAATTTTTTATCCATAGGGTCTTTGAAAGCACAACTGTCCTCAATAGGTATAGTTGTACGCTTAGCTAGAGTAGATATTGCTCCCTCCACCTTAGGGACCGTTTGCCAAGAGTCCTTAATGGAGTCTGATATGGGAAACATTTTCTTAAAATTAGGAGGGGGAGAGAACGGTATGCCTGGTCTATCCCATTCCTTTCTAACAATTTCCATAATTCTTTTGGGAACTGGAAAAACAGTGTAATTAGGAACTTCTAGATATTTATCCATCTTACACAATTTTTCTGGAGGAATTGTAATAGGTTCACAATCATCCAGAGTCGCTAGGACCTCCCTGAGCAACAGGCAAAGGTGTTCAAGTTTAAATTTAAAGGACGCTAAGTCCGTATCTGTCTGAGGTAACATATTCCCTGAATCTGAAATTTCTCCCTCAGACAATAATTCACTAAACCTCAATTCAGAGTATTGTGAGGGTACACCGGAAATGGCTACTAAAGCATCAGAGAGTTCAGTATTTACGTTAATACCTGGCCTACTGCGTTTACCCTGCAAACCTGGCAGTTTAGATAATACCTCAGTGAGAGTAGTTGACATAACTGCAGCCATATCTTGCAAAGTAAAATAATTAGACGCACTAGATGTACTAGGTGTCACTTGTGTGGGTGTTAAAGGTTGGGACACTTGAGGAAAATTACATGGCATATCCTGATTCTCTTCAGACTGAGAATCATCCTTAGACATACTTTCATTTCCTAAAATATGTTCCTTACAGTGTAAGGCTCATATATCAGTACAAGAGGTACACAATGTAAGAGGGGGTTCCACAATGGCTTCTAAACACATAGAGCAATGAGTTTCCTCAATGTCAGTTTTTGTAAAAAACGGGTACTGCGCCTTTAAGAAATAAAAGCGCACAATTTTTTTTCCAAACACACTAAGAAGTCTATAAACGTTAAAAAACAAAAACAAACTATGAATATAAATGCAGAGTTGCCAAAAATTATTGCATGCTAAATGCAATAGCAGAATTTTACACTTTAGAGGAACATTTAAGCAAAACAATTACACTTTGCTAAATAAAGACCCCTGCACCTCGCCACAGCCTACCTGCCCCAGAACACTGCCATATGAATCGACACCAATCCGGATAGTATAGAACACAGATAGGGCCCAACCGGAGCAAATGTCTGCTGTCTCCTTCAGTGTAAACTGCGCATCTGAGGCGCAAAAATAGGCCCCGCCCACAATGGACGTCGCACTGAAATTTAAACTACCTCATGTAAAACGTTTTAAACTGCCATGTGGTCCCCAAAACACAATAAAAGCCATCCTTTTGTTTAGATATATAATAAAAAATTAGTAATATACCCCAGTGTCTTAATTATATGCTGCCTTTGAGTTGCATAAGTATTAGAAAACAAACACCCAGGAGTACAGTAACAACCTTTTGCATATAGGACTACTGCTTACCCTGTTCCCACTATGTGGAAATCAATCAGCCAGTTCTGATATATTAAATCTCCTCAGAAGTAAAAAGGCTGAAACATACCTCAAATGCTGCTTGCTGCATGAGACTGTTCTCCACACTGAAGAATTTTCCCATATTACCTTCAGATCTGTGGGAACCATAATTGATCTTAGTAACTGCTGCTAAAATCATCAAATTCAGGGGGAAATCTTCTTCCATATCTCCCCTGAGCCAAATAGTACTCACCGGTACCATTTAAAATAAAAAAAATCTTGATTGAAGAAAATAAAACTATCATTTTATCACCACTATCACTTTACCCTTCCTATTACTAGCATAGACAAAGAGAATGACTGAGGGGAGGAGTTAGGGGAGGAGCTATGTAACAGCTCGGTTGTGGTGCTTTTTGCCACTTCCTGTTAGCAGGAGGAAAAATCCCACAAGTAAGGATGAAACCCGTGGACTCAGCATATCTTGTAAAAGAAACAAAAAACTTTCCAATGAGAATGAGGTTAAGGCTACAAGGAGGAGCAACAGGTTTAAACACGGGCCTGATTCTGACCAAGGCTTGAACAAAAGCATGAACATCTGGCAAGTCTGCAAGACGTTTGTGCAAAAGGACTGAAGATAATTGAGGCCATGCTGTCAAGGCACTGAAGATTGCACTAAACTCCAAGATGTTTATGGGAAGAGAAGACTCCTCTCGAGACCACAGGCCCCGAGCTTTTAGAGAACCCCAAACAGCTCCAGGCTGGCATCCGTAGTCACAATCACCCAAGAAGGTCTCAGGAAGTAAGTGCCCAGAGACAGATGTTCCTGTGAAATACACCACGAGAGAGTCTCTTGTTAGGGGATCTAGATTTATCCTCTGCGATAAAGCCGAATGGTCTTTGTTCCATTGACTGAGCATGCAAAGCTGCAGCGGTCGCAGATGGAACCGAGCAAAGGGAATGATGTCCATTAAAGCCACCATCAGACCAATCACCTCCAAACACTGGGCCACTGATGAACGAATAGCAGACTGGAGAGAATGGCAAGAAGCTTGGATTTTCTGACGTCCGTCAGGAAAATCTTCATGGACAGGGAATCTTTGATTGTCCCTAGGAAACACACTCTTGTAGCTGGAACTAGAGAACTCTTTTCCAGATTCACTTTCCACCCATGGGAACGTAGAAAAGACAACATCTCTGTATGAGATTTTGCTAGTTGAAAAGATGACGCCTTAACCAAGATGTTGTGTAGATAAGGCACCACAGCAATACCCTGGGATCTGATCACTGCCAATAGAGCCCCCAGAATGGCTGAATATACTGGGAGCCATGGCAAGACCAAACGGAAGTGCAACAAACTGGAAATGCTTGTCCAGAAAGGCAAACCTTAGAAACTGGTGATGATCCCTGTGAATGGGGACATGTAAATACGCGTCCTTCAGGTCTATAGTCATCATAAACTGACCTTCCTGAACCAATGGAAGAATGGAACGAATAGTTTCCATTTTAAAAGGACGGAACCCTGAGGAATTTGTTGAGGCCCTTTAAGTCTAGGATTGGATAGAAAGTTCCCTCCTATTTGGGAACCACAAAGAGATTTGAATAAAATACTTGACCTTGTTCCTCTAGAGGGACTGGTACAATAACTCCCAGGGAGGATAGGTCCTCTACGCAATTTAAGAAGGCCTCCCTTTTTACCTGGTCTTGACAGGAGAAAGCTGCCCCATTGAGGACAAGGCTTGAGTCCTATTTTGTAACCCTGGGATACTATGTCCACGGCCCACGGATCTGGGATATTGTGTATCCAAGCCTGTCGAAAAAAGGAAAGCCCGTCTCCCACTTGATCCAAAATCAGATCGGGGGCGGATCCTTCATGCTGATTTAGTGTCAGCGGAAGGCTTTTTGTTTTGTTTTCCCTTATTTCAAGCCTGGCGTGACTTCCAAGAGGACCTGTATTGGTCTGGTTTGTAAGAAGAGGAAGACTACTTCTGTCCCTTAAAGTTGGAAAGGAAAAAAAAATTAGAAGTCTGTCGACCGTTAGGTCTATTCTTCTTGTCCTAATGTAGGAAAGAAAGCCTTTCCACTCGTAATCTCTGAAATGAATTCCGCCAGACCGGGACCGAATAGGGTCTTACCTTGATAAGGTAAAGCCAAAAGCTTGGCCTTTGAAGATACATCAGCCAACCAAGATTTTAACCAGAGAGCTCTACGAGCTAGAACAGTGAAACTAGACATCTTAGCTCTCAGTCTAATTACCTGCATGTTGGCATTGCAGATAAAGGTATTGGCTAATTTAAGAGCTTTGATCCTATCTTGGATCGCCTCAATCATACTTTCCTCTGATATCAGATCAGACAGGGCATCGCACCAGTAAGATGCTGCACCCGCAACCGTAGCAATACTTGCCGCAGGTTGCCACTGTAAACCCTGGTGGATGTACATCTTTTTTAAGTAAGCCTCTTGTTTCTTATCTATGGGATCCTTAAAAGAACAACTATCCTCTATAGGAAATGTAGTTCTTTTAGCTAGAGTAGATAGCTCCTTCTACTTCAGGCACCATGCGCCTGAGTCCCGAATGGAGTCAGCAACAGGAAACATCTTTTTAAAGACAGGGGAAGTGTAAAAAAGAAACCCATGGCTTATCCCATTCCTGAGCTATGATTTCAGTCATCTTGTCTGGAACAGGAAAAACATCCTCAGAAGAGGGAGAATCATAAACTCTGTTAAGTTTAGAAGACTTTCTAGGGTTGACGGCAACCGAAGGTTCAGAGTCATCCAAAGTAGCTAGAACCTACTTTAGTAGCAACCGGAGATGTTCAAGCTTAAATCTGAAATTTACTTCTTCAGATTCAGAAGATTTTTCCCCCATAGTATCAGAGTCTGAGATCTCACCTTCAGAAGCTACTGAAGTATCCTCCTCATCAGACATCTTGGAAAGGTTGACCAGCGCAGATTTAGAGGGGTCAGAAACCTTACTAGCAAAATTATGTCTAGATTTCCTCTAACGCTTACCAGAAGAGGGAAAAGTAGCTAAAGCCACAGACACCGCAGAGGTAATCTGTGCAGCAAAATCTCCTGGCAAATAAATACCTCCAGGATGTTGAGAGGAATCACAGGGCACTTTATGTGAAATCATTAAGGCTTGGGACGAATGAGGAGAAAGCTGCAGCATATCCTGAACAGCATTATCCTGATAGACGAATAGCTCAGATGGAAGTAATTTATCTTTTAATTTTAGATTCTTAGCTAAACATGAGGAACAAAATTGCATAGGCAAAACAACTTAGCCTCTAAACATAATAGGCATTTGTCCAGAGAAACAGAATCTTGGTCAGTGTCCATAGCTGAAAAAGTTCCCAATACGAACTGCAAATCCGCTGTCAGGGATGGCTGTAAGCCCTGGAAAGCTGAATCCGGATCGGTACAGAATTACTAGTGCCCCAACATGTGATCATTTATACATAGAGCAGTAAAAACATACACATAGGCTATTCATTCCACTCTCATACAAGTGGAAGGGCGGTCACGTGATCGAACTAGAAATAAACTGTGCCACTGAAAAACAAATTATGCTTAACTGAAGATTTTCTTTTCTTCAGATGGAAAGAGTCCACAGCTGCATTCATTGCTTTTGGGAATCCAGACCCCGGCCACCAGGAGGAGGCAAAGACACCCCACACAAAGACCCAAATACCCCCCCCCCCCCACTTCCCTCATCCCCCAGTTATTCTGCCGAGGAACAAGGAACAGTAGAAGAAATATCAGGGTGAAAAGGTGCCAGAAGAATAAAAATAACAGACGCCACATAGAAAAACACAGGCGGGGAGCTGTGGACTCTTTCCATCTGAAGAAAAGAAAATTATCAGGTAAGCATAATTTAGGTTTTTCTTCATAAATGGAGAGTCCACAGCTGCATTCATTACTTTTGGGAAAACAATACACATGTTATAGAGGACACTGAATGCAAAACGGGAGGGTACAAAAGGTGGCCCCATTCTTAGGGCAGCAGGCCTACAAAGCCTACCCCAAAAAAAAAACGCTTCGTCTGAAGCCGATAAAAAAAAAAAAACTCAGAAAACGGACACTGACCAGCAGATAGTCCATAAGACCTTGCTAGAGACCGCAGAAAGGACTCTGAGCCAACCCGCCTCTAGGAGACACCGCCGCCCAGCACTCGGTGCCCAACATCCCACCCCTTACTAGAGAAAGGGATCAAGCACCAAACACTCTCCCCCAAAAAAGGAGAAAACGTGAAAGAAAAAAAAAATCAAGGATCCCGAAGGGACCCCAAATAAAGCGCAACCGGTTCCAAAGGGAAAAAAAAAAAGCAAAAAAAGAACCTGAGAACCAAGCCAAGCTCGGAGAGACCCGAAACGGTCTTGAGAAACAGGCAGGCAATGAGAAACCACAGCACCCATAGTGGGTATGCAAACTCTCAGTTTTCAGGTAGTGAGCCGCTAAGCTCACCACTAGACCAAAACAGCAGGTCAAACCCTGGAATACACAGAAAACACAAGGTTAAGACCGGGAACAGAAACCGAGAAGAAAACTTCTCCTAAATACAAATACATCTTAAAAGACAACTGAAGACAAAGTCCTCAAGTCACAGATAACTCAGAATATCGAAATATTCACAGATCAAACACGTGCAGAAAGCCCAGATGAGTGAACACCTCAGTCAACCCACACGCTACAGTCATACCAGGATGACTCTGAAAAGAATACTTGCCAGCAAGTAAGAGAGGCTGAAAAGAGATATCAAATCATAATTGCCAGACTGTGGGCACATCACAGGCTACCCAAAAGCCATCAGTCTTTCTCAAATATCTTGACATGGAGAAAGCACAAAACCTCAAGAAGGCTCACCGAACCATAAAAAGGCCCACCGAACCATAAAAGGCCCGAGGATGACCACCTATCTCAGATCCTGCTCCACACCAGACCAGCCCAAGCGACATGCAGGTCTGAAAAACAGGGGAACAGAAAGGACCCCAAACTCCAACCCCTAGGGAAGGACGGAATGGGGTGAAATTGACACCCCCACATAACTGATGTGCTAACCCAAGAGCTCCTCAAATAGGTACTGCCAAAGATAACCTATAGGAGATGAACATCTCAAATGCAGAAGATTCCTATGAGAACCCATCATAACTGACAGTCTCAACATGAAGATTCCAAACTCCACAGAAAGAACAGCACAAGCCAGAAAAGCAAACTGCTCACCCTTACAGGATAAAAAAAACCACCTGTTCCAACCTCCTGCACACAAGACAGGACAACAACCCTCCAGAGGGAGGAACCCCCCCCCCTTCATAAGAAGGACCAAACAACCCCCCAAAGGGAAGGGCACATACAGTTTATGATTTCTTGGCCATTTTTCAGAGAATATGAATGGTAACATAAAAACATTTCTTTCACTCATGGTTAGTGTTTGGCTGAAGCCATTTATTATCAATCAACTGTGTTTACTCTTTTTAAATCATAATGACAACAGAAACTACCCAAATGACCCTGATCAAAAGTTTACATACCCTGGTGATTTGTACTGATAACATGCACACAAGTTGACACAAAGGGGTTTGAATAGCTATTAAAGGTAACCATCCTCACCTGTGATATGTTTGCTTGTAATTAGTGTGTGTGTGTGTGTGTGTGTTTGTGTATAAAAGGTCAATGAGTTTCTGGACTCCTGACAGACCAGTGCATCTTTCATCCAGTGCTGCACGGATGTTTCTGGATTCTGAGTCATGGGGAAAGAAAAATAATTGTCAAAGGATCTGTGGGGAAAAAGGCAGTTGAACTGTATAAAACAGGAAAGGGATATAAAAAGATATCCAAGGAATTAAGAATGCAAATCAGCAGTGTTCAAACTCTAATCAAGAAGGGGAACAAGCCACTTTCCAGAGAAGGATAAGCAAAATCTGGGTTACCTGCATGTGTAGTAAGAGTTGGTGGTAGGGAACTCGCCACTCGGGGAACGGGACCCCCAGAGACGGATGGCTCAGCTGCTCCTTGATTCCCCGATCACGAGGAATTGAGCACGCTAAAACGGCATTCTGAACATAACTGAAGGGCATGTATCACCCGGGCCAATTCGTATTCCTCACGAGAAATAGACTCGTCAGAGACGTTCATCTCCCCATTATCAGAATCCTCCATAACTGGGATACTGAATACAAAAAAAATGAACCAAATAAGAAAAGTTAATGGCACCTGACACCCACAACAGCTGGGGCACTTACCACCTCCTAGGAAAAAACACCAGCGGACCAGAAATGTTCCGTCGCCACACGGTCAGGAATGCAGAAATGGAGAGTCAAAACGTGACCACGCCCGGTCACCAGGTGCACCGTGCGGTCCAGAAAAGGCATGCTCAACAGTAAAGGCCGTTATGTTCCTAGAAAAGAGCCTAAGTAACACCACACATAAACTAATAAGGTATACCAAAGCGCCAACTATACGAAGGCTGGGTCTGGACCTAATGCAATATTGTCAAACGATTACAATAAACAATTTGAGTACACAAATAAGTTAAAAACATGGATCCATGTATAAACAATCAAATTTATACAACAATAATAGCTAAATGAATAGTTAAAACAAATAGTTATGTAACGGATATAGCATTTAAAATTGTGCAAACATTGCTCTTAAAAATATTCATAAAAAATTCCTAATTTAGTATAAGGCTCACAACAGAAATTCAACTTTGTGTTTACCATATACACATACACAAATTTGTACAGCAATAATAGCTAAATGAATAGTTAAAACAAATAGTTAAATAGCAGATATGGTATTTAAAATTGTGCAAACAATGCTCTTAAAAAATATTCCTAAAAAATTCCAAATTAAGTATAAGGCTCACAACAAAAATTCAACTGTGTGTTTACCACATACACATAATAGGTGAAATCTATTAGTCAGTTATATAATATTATCTAACCAATAATGTTCTCGATTCTATGCAATACTAAATATTGCCAATAGTGACTAATGTGTAAGGCTCTGAGTAAGACCTTTAACTGTGTGTTTACCACATACGCATTGTCAAGTAAAAAATATTGTGACAGCAATAAGCCAATGTAAAGAATGTGTATCAAAAAAGTTGTGTGCAAAAATAGTGTACATAGAATTGCATAGAATCGAGAACATTATTGGTTAGATAATATTATATAACTGACTAATATATTTCACCTATTATGTGTATGTGGTAAACACAAAGTTGAATTTTTGTTGTGAGCCTTATACTTAATTTGGAATTTTTTAGGAATATTTTTTAAGAGCATTGTTTGCACAATTTTAAATACCATATCTGCTATTTAACTATTTGTTTTAACTATTCATTTAGCTATTATTGCTGTACAAATTTGTGTATGTGTATATGGTAAACACAAAGTTGAATTTCTGTTGTGAGCCTTATACTAAATTTGGAATTTTTTATGAATATTTTTAAGAGCAATGTTTGCACAATTTTAAATGCTATATCCGTTACATAACTATTTGTTTTAACTATTCATTTAGCTATTATTGTTGTATAAATTTGATTGTTTATACATGGATCCATGTTTTTAACTTATTTGTGTACTCAATGAATTGTTTATTGTAATCGTTTGACAATATTGCATTAGGTCCAGACCCAGCCTTCGTATAGTTGGCGCTTTGGTATACCTTATTAGTTTCATCTTTCCATTTTGACAACTAGGTGTCAAATTATCAAAGCCAGAGGTCTTATTTAGTAGGCGCTAGGTGTACTCCACTATTAACACCACACATAAACATGTTTAAAAAAAAAACCCTGTTCAATAACCCCCCACAGGAGATATTAACCCTTGATTCCAAGATACAAAAGGAGCCTCACTGAGACCCTGAGTTATAGTTAGTCCCGCAAGGTGGCAGCCTCTCGGGAAAACATTTGTAATACCAGGCAATCATAAAAAAAGAAATTGAAACAAACAATCTTACCGGAATCTACACCGTGGAACAGGAACACGGCCCTTCAAGTGTGACAGATAGTAGCGTCGCCTCTGCCATCGACTTGAGAGAAGAAAGCAGGCAGCAAAACTCGTCAACGCTGATTGCTTGTGGAGCTGTTAATATGAGTCGGGATGGTTTCCCAGAAAGACTCTCCCTGCATCTCTGGACTCTAACTTCCATCCATGCTCTCACTGAGAGGCTGACAGGAATACTTAAAACTCCAGTCCCATGCCGAAGAGTACTACTAAGACTATTGAAAAACTTCTGACACTTCTCTGCCAACCTCCTGGGACGAAAGGCAAATAATGACTGGGGGATGAGGGAAGGGGGGTATTTTGGCCTTTGGCTGGGATGTCTTTGCTTCCTACTGGTGGCCAGGTTCTGGATTCCAAAAAGTAATGAATGCAGCTGTGGACTCTTTACATTTATGAAGAAAAACATAATTTATGCTTACCTGAAAAATTTATTTCTCTTGTGGTGTATCCAGTCCACGGATCATCCATTACTTGTGGGATATTCTCCTTCCCAACAGGAAGTTGCAAGAGGATCACCCACAGCAGAGCTGCTATATAGCTCCTCCCCTAACTGCCATATCCAGTCATTCGACCGAAACTAGCCGAGAAAGAAGAAACCATAGGGTGCAGTGGTGACTGTAGTTTAAAATTTAGACCTGCCTTAAAAGGACAGGGCGGGCCGTGGACTGGATACACCACAAGAGAAATAAATTTATCAGGTAAGCATAAATTATGTTTTCTCTTGTTAGGTGTATCCAGTCCACGGATCATCCATTACTTGTGGGATACCAATACCAAAGCTAAAGTACACGGATGAAGGGAGGGACAAGGCAGGTACTTAAACGGAAGGGACCACTGCCTGTAGAACCTTTCTCCCAAAAATAGCCTCCGAAGAAGCAAAAGTATCAAATTTGTAAAATTTTGAAAAGGTATGAAGCGAAGACCAAGTCGCCGCTTTGCAAATCTGTTCAACAGAAGCCTCATTTTTAAAGGCCCAGGTGGAAGCCACAGCTCTAGTAGAATGAGCTGTAATCCTTTCAGGGGGCTGCTGTCCAGCAGTCTCATAGGCTAAGCGTATTACGCTCCGAAGCCAAAAAGAAAGAGGTTCCCGAAGCCTTTTGACCTCTCCTCTGTCCAGAGTAAACAACAAACATGGAAGATGTTTGACGAAAATCTTTAGTCGCTTGTAAGTAAAACTTTAAAGCACGGACTACATCCAAATTATGTAAAAGACGTTCCTTCTTTGAAGAAGGATTAGGACACAATGATGGAACAACAATCTCTTGATTGATATTCTTGTTGGAAACTACCTTAGGTAAAAACCCAGGTTTTGTACGCAGAACTACTTTATCTGTATGGAAAATCAGATAAGGAAAATCACATTGTAAAGCTGATAACTCAGAGACTCTACGAGCCAAGATAAAAGTTTCATATCAATGGAATGAAGGGGTTCAAACGGAACTCCTTGAAGAACCTTAAGAACCAAGTTTAAGCTCCATGGAGGAGCAACAGGTTTAAACACAGGCTTAATTCTAACCAAAGCCTGACAAAATGCCTGGACGTCTGGAACCTCTGCCAGACGCTTGTGCAAAAGGATAGACAGAGCAGAAATCTGTCCCTTTAAAGAACTAGCTGATAATCCTTTATCCAAACCCTCTTGGAGAAAGGACAATATCCTAGGAATCCTAACCTTACTCCATGAGTAATTCTTGGATTCACACCAATGAAAATATTTGCGCCATATCTTATGGTAGATTTTCCTGGTTACAGGCTTTCGTGCCTGTATTAAGGTATCAATGACTGACTCGGAGAAGCCACGCCTTGATAAAATCAAGCGTTCAATCTCCAGGCAGTCAGTCTCAGAGAAATTAGATTCGGATGATTGAAAGGACCTTGTAGTAGAAGGTCTTGTCTCAGAGGCAGAGGCCAAGGTGGAAAGGATGACATGTCCACCAGCTCTGCATACCAGGTCCTGCGTGGCCATGCAGGCGCGATCAAGAACACCGATGCTCTCTCCTGTTTGATTTTGGAAATCAGTCGAGGGAGCAGAGAAAATGGTGGAAACACATAAGCCAGGTTGAAGAACCACAGTGCTGCTAGAGCATCTATCAGCGTCGCTTCTGGGTCCCTGGACCTGGATCCGTAACAAGGAAGCTTGGCGTTCTGGCGAGACGCCATGAGATCCAATTCTGGTGTGCCCCAACGATGAACCAATTGAGCAAACACCTCCGGATGGAGTTCCCACTCCCCCGGATGAAAAGTCTGACGACTTAGAAAATCCACCTCCCAGTTCTCTACACCTGGGATATGGATCGCTGATAGATGGCAAGAGTGAGTCTCTGCCCAGCGAATTATCTTGGAGACTTCTAACATCGCTAGGGACCTCCTGGTCCCCCCTTGATGGTTGATGTAAGCCATAGTCGTGATGTTGTCCGACTGAAATCTGATGAACCTCAGGGTTGCTAACTGAGGCCAAGCTAGAAGAGCATTGAATATTGCTCTTAACTCCAGAATATTTATTGGGAGGAGTTTCTCCTCCTGAGTCCACGATCCCTGAGCCTTCAGGGAATTCCAGACTGCACCCCAACCTAGAAGGCTGGCATCTGTTGTTACAATTGTCCAATCTGGCCTGCGAAAGGTCATACCTTTGGACAGATGGATCCGAGATAGCCACCAGAGAAGAGAATCTCTGGTCTCTTGATCCAGATTTAGCAGAGGGGACAAATCTGTGTAATCCCCATTCCACTGACTGAGCATGCATAATTGCAGCGGTCTGAGATGTAGGCGCGCAAATGGCACTATGTCCATCGCCGCTACCATTAAGCCGATCACTTGCATGCACTGAGCCACCGAAGGGTGCGGAATGTAGTGAAGAACACGGCAGGAATTTAGAAGCTTTGATAACCTGGACTCAGTCAGGTAAATTTTCATTTCTACAGAATCTATCAGAGTTCCTAGGAAGGAAACCCTTGTGAGGGGTGATAGAGAACTCTTTCCCTCGTTCAATTTCCACCCATGCGACCTCAGAAATGCCAACACTATGTCCGTATGAGATTTGGCAAGTTTGATGCCTGTATCAGGATGTCGTCTAGATAAGGGGCCACTGCTATGCCCCATGGTCTTAGGACCGCCAGAAAAGACCCCAGAACCTTTGTAAAAATTCTTGGGGCTGTAGCTAACCTGAAGGGAAGAGCCACAAACTGGTAATGCCTGTCTAGAAAGGCAAACCTTAGGAACCGATGATGATCTTTGTGAATCGGTATGTGAAGGTAAGCATCCTTCAAATCCACTGTGGTCATGTACTGACCCTCCTGGATCATAGGTAGGATTGTCCGAATAGTTTCCATTTTGAACGATGGAACTCTGAGGAATTTGTTTAAGATCTTTAGATCCAAAATTGGTCTGAAGGTTCCCTCTTTTTTGGGAACCACAAACAGATTTGAATAAAATCCCTGTCCTTGTTCCATCTGTGGAACTGGATGGATCACTCCCATTATAAGGAGGTCTTGCACACAGCGTAAGAATGCCTCTTTCTTTATCAGGTTTACAGATAATCTCGAAAGGTGAAATCTCCCTTGTGGGTGGGAAGCTTTGAAGTCCAGAAGATATCCCTGAGATATGATCTCCAACGCCCAGGGATCCTGAACATCTCTTGCCCACGCCTGGGCGAAGAGAGAAAGTCTGCCCCCTACTAGATCCGTTGCCGGATAGGGGGCCGTTCCTTCATGCTGTCTTAGAGGCAGCAGCAGGCTTTCTGGCCTGCTTGCCTTTGCTCCAGGCCTGGTTAGATTTCCAGGCCGGCTTGGATTGCGCAAAAGTTCCCTCTTGTTTTGTAGCAGAGGAAGTTGATGCTGCACCTGCCTTGAAGTTTCGAAAGGCATGAAAATTAGACTGTTTGGCCCTTGTTTTGGCCCTGTCCTGAGGAAGGGTATGACCCTTACCTCCAGTAATGTCAGCAATAATTTCCTTCAAACCAGGCCCGAATAGGGTCTGCCCCTTGAAGGGCATGTTAAGTAATTTAGACTTTGAAATCACGTCAGCTGACCAAGATTTAAGCCTGGATGGCGAATCCAGAATTCTTAGCCGTTAGTTTAGTCAAATGAACAATGGCATCAGAAACAAAAGAATTAGCTAGCTTAAGTGTTCTAAGCTTGTCAAGTATTTCAGTCAATGGAGTAGCTGTCTGAAAGGCCTCTTCCAGAGACTCAAACCAGAACGCCGCAGCAGCAGTGACAGGAGCAATGCATGCAAGGGGCTGCAGGATAAAACCTTGTTGAATAAACATTTTCTTAAGGTAACCTTCTAATTTTTTATCCATTGGATCTGAAAAAGCACAACTGTCCTCGACAGGGATAGTGGTACGCTTTGCTAAAGTAGAAACTGCTCCCTCCACCTTAGGGACCGTCTGCCATAAGTCCCGTGTGGTGGCGTCTATTGGAAACATTTTTTCTAAAAATAGGAGGGGGGGGGAAAAACGGCACACCGGGTCTGTCCCCCTCCTTAGTAATAATTTCTGTAAACCTTTTAGGTATTGGAAAAAAGTCAGTACACACCGGCACCGCTTAGTATTTATCCAGTCTACACAATTTCTCTGGCACTGCAATTGTGTCAGTCATTCAGAGCAGCTAAAACCTCTCCAAGCAACACCCGGAGGTTCTCAAGCTTAAATTTAAAAGTAGACATATCTGAATCAGGTTTCCCCGAGTCAGAGACGTCACCCACAGACTGAAGCTCTTCCTCAGCTTCTGCATATTGTGACGCAGTATCAGACATGGGCCTTAAAACATCTGCGCGCTCTGTATTACGTCTAACCCCAGAGCTATCGCGCTTTCCTCTGAATTCAGGCAGTCTGGCTAATACCGCTGACAGGGTATTATCCATGATTGCCGCCATTTCCTGCAAAGTAATCGCTATGGGCGTCTTTGATATACTTGGCGCCATTTTAGCGTGAGTCCCTTGAGCGGGAGTCAAAGGGTCTGACACGTGGGGAGAGTTAGTCGGCATAACTTCCCCCTCGTCAGAATCCTCTGGTGATAATTCTTTTAAAGATAACAGCTGATCTTTATTGTTTAAAGTGAAATCAATACATTTAGTACACATTCTCCTATGGGGTTCCACCATGGCTTTTAAACATAATGAACAAGGAGTTTCCTCTATGTCAGACATGTTTATACAGACTAGCAATGAGACTAGCAAGCTTGGAAAACACTTTAAATCAAGTTAACAAGCAATATAAAAAAACGTTACTGTGCCTTTAAGAGAAACAAATTTTGCCAAAATTTTAAATAAGTGAAAAAAGGCAGTTAAACTAACGAAATTTTTACAGTGTATGTAACAAGTTAGCAGAGCATTGCACCCACTTGCAAATGGATGATTAACCCCTTAATACAAAAAACAGATTAACAAAACGAAAAATATGTTTTTTAAACAGTCATAACAACTGCCACAGCTCCTACTTTTGAAGCCTTTTGAGCCCTTCAGAGATGTCCTATAGCATGCAGGGGTCTGCTGAGGGAAGCTGAATGTCACAGTTTGTAATTTTAACTGCACCAACTGTAACTTTTATACTATAACAGTGGAAAGCCTCAGGAAACTGTTTCTAGGCAAAAATAAAGCCAGCCATGTGGAAAAAACTAGGCCCCAATAAGTTTTATCACCAAAGCATATATAAAAACGATTAAACATGCCAGCAAACGTTTTATATTGCACATTAATCAGAGTATATACCTCTGATAGCAAGCCTGATACTAGTCGCTATTAAATCAATGTATTTAGGCTTTAACTTACATTAATCCGGTATCAGCAGCATTTTCTAGCAAATTCCATCCCTAGAAAAACAACTGCACATACCTTATTGCAGGATACCCTGCACACCATTCTCCCTCCTCAGACATATGTGAGAATATCAGTGGATCTAAGTTACTTCTGCTAAGATCATAGAAAAACGCAGGCAGATTCTTCTTCTAAATGCTGCCTGAGATAAAATAGTACACTCCGGTACCATTTAAAAATAATAAACTTTTGATTGAAGAAAAAACTAACTGTATTTTACCACTTTCCTCTTACTACCTCCAGCTATGTTGAGAGCTTGCAAGAGAATGACTGGATATGGCAGTTAGGGGAGGAGCTATATAGCAGCTCTGCTGTGGGTGATTCTCTTGCAACTTCCTGTTGGGAAGGAGAATATCCCACAAGTAATGGATGATCCGTGGACTGGATACACCTAACAAGAGAAAAGCGTGATTCAGTCCGACCATAAACAACACTAACGACAGAGCGTAAATCTCTAAGCCTCAACTCTGCACTGATAGCCCAATATCAAAAACAAAGTACACACCGTTATGTTTTTCACATGTGTTATAGACCCTTCAGCCAATCTCTCCAATAAAAAAGGGGGGAAATTAACCCTTAACATTTTCTTTCAGTCTCATTAAAACATTGCCTGCCAGGCTGCCCAAGAGTTAACCCCTAAAGGTCATAATATGTCCCATATGATAATCCACAAGAGGAATTAACCTCCAAAGTGCTCTCCTTCAGTACCTAGTAGGCAAATGTACTTACCTGTGGATCCAGATGCAGGGCAGGAACAGCTTGTTTAGGTGTGATAGGCACTCCACCCTTTATCAGGGACCTGAAGAAAAAGAAAGAACAGAGTAACCAACCCTGGCTTTCTATAAAGGGGTAGCAATAATGTTAGAAAGCGGCGAGGTTGTCTTTGCTTTATTTCTAACTGCTAATAGTCACCATTACTCTTACTAAAGAGATTGACAGGATACAGCATAGCCCCAAATCCTTGCTTGCAGAGTAAAGTACCAATAAAAGGATTAAATATCTTCAGACACCAACTTCGCACATCCTCCATTGACAAAGGCAAAGAGAATGAGTGGGGATTATGGGTAAGGGAAGTTACACTTAACAGCTTTGCTGGGGTGCTCTTTGTCTCCTCCTGCTGTCCAGGAGTTAAATATCCCACTAGTAATTGGAATGACATCATGGACTCTCCATGCCATAGGAAAGAAATACAAGTTTAGCTAGCATTGTTTTTTTATTAAATAAAAAAAAAAAAAAAAAAAAAAAAATCGCTGTTAGACTAGTATTCAGTCTAGCTGTGAATATTTATTTTGTTATTTATTCAGTCCATTTTGTCAGATCAAGTGTGTTAAATATTGCCAGTCCAAGTTTAATAAATCACTAAAGAATATTTTATTACTGGTCAGTGGTATCTCAAGGTGCATTCCAATTAAACTTTAAGTGAATACATGGAGGCATATTTCCGATAAAATTAGTCTTATTTGTGTCTAAGCATCACTGACCTGCTGGAAATTGAGCTGCAGCGCTTCTGAGTTTTCCTGGGGTTGAATAGACAGAACACAGTCTCCTATAAGAGAAAATAGACTATTAATATGTGAATAACATGTTATCCTATATTATAAAAGTGTGTTTGTCCGAAGCTGTCATGCGCAGTAGAGACAGCACTAGGAGAGAGACAGCACAAGGAGAGAGAGAGAGAGAGAGAGAGAGAGAGAGAGAGAGCAAAAGAGAGGGGGAGAGAGCGAGAGAGAGCAAAAGAGAGGGGGGAGAGAGAGAGAGAGAGCAAAAGAGAGGGGGAGAGAGAGAGAGAGAGCAAAAGAGAGGGGGAGAGAGCAAAAGAGAGGGGGAGAGAGCAAAAGAGAGGGGGAGAGAGCAAAAGAGAGGGGGAGAGAGAGAGCAAAGAGAGGAGAGAGAGAGAGAGAGAGAGCAAAAGAGAGGAGAGAGAGAGAGAGAGCAAAAGAGAGGAGAGAGAGAGAGAGAGAGAGAGAGAGAGAGAGAGAGAGAGAGCAAAAGAGAGGAGAGAGAGAGAGAGAGAGAGCAAAAGAGAGGAGAGAGAGAGCAAAAGAGAGGAGAGAGAGAGAGAGAGAGAGAGAGAGAGAGAGAGCAAAAGAGAGGAGAGAGAGAGAGAGAGAGAGAGCAAAAGAGAGGAGAGGGGGGAGAGAGAGAGCAAAAGAGAGGGGGGAGAGAGAGAGCAAAAGAGAGGGGGGAGAGAGAGAGCAAAAGAGAGGGGGGAGAGAGAGAGCAAAAGAGAGGGGGGAGAGAGAGAGCAAAAGAGAGGGGGGGAGAGAGAGAGCAAAAGAGAGGGGGGAGAGAGAGAGCAAAAGAGAGGGGGGGAGAGAGAGAGCAAAAGAGAGGGGGGAGAGAGAGAGCAAAAGAGAGGGGGGAGAGAGAGCGCAAAAGAGAGGGGGGGAGAGAGAGCAAAAGAGAGGGGGGGAGAGAGAGCAAAAGAGAGGGGGGAGAGAGAGCAAAAGAGAGGGGGGGAGAGAGAGCAAAAGAGAGGGGGGAGAGAGAGCAAAAGAGAGGGGGGGAGAGAGAGCAAAAGAGAGGGAGGAGAGAGAGCAAAAGAGAGGGAGGAGAGAGAGCAAAAGAGAGGGGGGGAGAGAGCGCAAAAGAGAGGGGGGGAGAGAGAGCAAAAGAGAGGGGGGGAGAGAGAGCAAAAGAGAGGGGGGAGAGAGAGCAAAAGAGAGGGGGGAGAGAGAGCAAAAGAGAGGGGGGGAGAGAGAGCAAAAGAGAGGGGGGAGAGAGAGCAAAAGAGAGGGGGGGAGAGAGAGCAAAAGAGAGGGGGGAGAGAGAGCAAAAGAGAGGGGGGGAGAGAGAGCAAAAGAGAGGGGGGAGAGAGAGCAAAAGAGAGGGGGGAGAGAGAGCAAAAGAGAGGGGGGAGAGAGAGCAAAAGAGAGGGGGGAGAGAGAGCAAAAGAGAGGGGGGGAGAGAGCAAAAGAGAGGGGGGAGAGAGAGCAAAAGAGAGGGGGGGAGAGAGAGAGCAAAAGAGAGGGGGGAGAGAGAGCAAAAGAGAGGGGGGGAGAGAGAGCAAAAGAAAGGGGGGGAGAGAGAGCAAAAGAGAGAGAGGGGGGAGAGAGAGCAAAAGAGAGGGGGGGAGAGAGAGCAAAAGAGAGGGGGGAGAGAGAGCAAAAGAGAGGGGGAGAGAGAGCAAAAGAGAGGGGGAGAGAGAGAGAGAGAGAGAGCGCAAAATAGAGGGGGGAGAGAGAGAGAGCAAAAGAGAGGTATAGCGAGAGAGCGCAAAAGAGTGGAAAGAGCAAAAGAGAGGGGGAGGGGGAGAGAGCAAAAGAGAGGGGGGAGGGGGGAGAGAGCAAAAGAGAGGGGGAGAGAGCAAAAGAGAGGGGGAGGGAGAGAGAGCAAAAGAGAGGGGGAGGGAGAGAGAGCAAAAGAGTACGCTTAAAACCTATTTACTTTCTAACTTTCCTGTATTACTATAATTTATTTTTTTAAGGCTCTAATCCAGATCAAATAAACTGCATTCTTAAACATTCTGGGACTTGCAGGGCTGGCTTAAGAGGTGTTTTGGCACAAAGAAATCATTATACAGCAGGAAAATCATCCAGCAATGCAACTTCCTGAACTTACTATTTCATAATAAAAAAGTGTAGCCTGGACTTCCGGTGGGTGGAGCTACAGTGTGGATGTGCTTGCAACGAGCTCTGTGCATAACTCCGAATAAAACTCATATTTTGAGCCCCACACTGGCTCCCAAACTTTTCCTTGGTTACAGCGGGACTTAGCTTAGCCTGGAGGCATAGTCTATCGTAGATGCAGCGGTTTGAGAGGTGTACTAACTTTTAACCTCACCACCGGAGATACTACAGGGACCGGCCGCCATCTTGGCTCCCCTCGTGGAGCGTGTGAACATCTTTGCCTGTTAGCCAGACTGCCCCTGCTCTCATCAGGCTACACGCCACCATAGATGCTAACAGGAGAGGCTGCTAGTTAGAGCCGGGGTCGACTGCAGTAGACGGATTGCCTTAGCAAGTAACCGGAGGCGGCTGAATCTCTAGGAGGGCTCTGGAGGGTCGGGGCTCCGCTCCGGAGCTATCCTCCATAGATCACTACTTCATACAGCTGGGTTCCGCAACCGGAACATTCAGGCAGCATAATAAGGACTTGTGCAAAGTAACTGCGGACACGCTAACGACAACGGATGCATATGGGAGTTGGAGGTAAGGAGTGATAATAGCTATAACACGCAGCTTATTAATAATCCAACACATCTGTTTCATCATAACCCACAGACTGATAGACTGCTAGGATGGATAGGATTCTATAAGAACTTTTCCCTTCATAAAGGTAAACTGCTTGTGCTGCTGTGGGGGACTTTGTTACTTGACTTGAGAAGCGTAACCTTTCTACATCTGGTGGTTGTTTTGGACTAGATGCACCTGGCATAGCCAGCTAATAGCAAAGAGACTAAATTGCGCATGCTGAACGGCAAGCATAGATAATTGCTGTGTTTCCTTGTACTACTCTACCTTGCTATTATACATGCTCTGAAGACCATATATCATAGAAGGAATATTTTCTGCATTGACTTCTTGGTATGGACACGTGGGCATTGAGGCTATCATAACCTCATCTGGGCAATAGACTGCTTCTTGGGGCAACCCTATATGGCCTAATCCCTTACAGAGAGCACACCCTGTGCAGCTGCCCTCCATCTCTGCGGGGAACGAGATTTTAACTCTATACTTCTCATCTGGCAAATTATATAACACCTGAGGCATCGCCTTAGAGCTACCATGTGCTGACAAGACAACCTGAACCGCCGCAAGAACTGTGACACAAGAAAGTAGGGACCCTAACGGGCTGGGGACAGTATCTCTCCTCCTCCTTTAACGCTCCACGGCTTGGAGTGGGTCATATCCTCCCTCCTTTTCCCGTCAAGGCCCAGTGGTGGCATACTCCCTGGGGAGAGATACGCTGGTACCTGCAAGCTTATTAGCATCTCTCAGAGCATCTCGTCCCTTTCTATGGACAGATTTCTGGCAGCTCCGAAAATGTCGAGCAGAAGTAAATCCCAACAGGAGAAAAAACACAAACAGCCTCCAGACACCCAGCAGCAGAATTCTCCTATAAACTCCGCTCCTGCCCAAGAAGCTGAGAACTCTAACCCAGGAGAACAACAGGGTAGGCTATGCAAAACTATCCATTTAAATGTAAGTCTTGCACATGACTGCACCTCATTATAGTATGTAGGTTTTTACAGTAAAACACACACTCCTCAACAGCAGTGACAGGAATTTATTTTTAAATGGCGGGAACAGAGGATTGAAGAAAAGGCAAAATATTGTTTTCAATTGTGATGTGTTTTTAGAAACAAGATTTTGTGTATTGAATATTTAAAGTACATAAAACCCCAAATATTTATTTTATGATTCAGATAGAACGTGCACATTTAAACTTTGTTCTTTTATGTTGAAAAGCAGGGGGTAAGCTCAGGAGCGTGCACATGTCTTGAGCACTATGTGGCAGTAGTTTTGCAAGAAAGTCATCCATATCCAAAAGCACTAGATGGCAGCACTAATTCCCTGCTATGTAGTGCTCCAGACACCTACCAAGGGATCTCTTCAACAAAGATTAACATGGGAACAAAGCAAGTTTGATAAAAGAAATAAATAAATTGAAAAACTTTTTAAAAGCTATTTGCTCTGTCTGAATCACAAAAGAAAATGTTTGGGTTTCATTTCCCTTTAATATCCTGTAGAATAATATGGGTGCTGCCTTTCCAGTTCACAATGGTGGGCTTTTAAAAGTTTGCACTTTGGAAACTGTTTATTAAAGAAGATTTTCTTAAAACATTATATACGAGTCAGTACAATCTCTAAAAACTGTATAGATTGGGTTTACTTCTAATATTGCAGTGGCACAGTACCGAATATGTCTAACAGACTTGTACATTCGGATCCTTCTTGCACCAGAATCAGTCCAGCTCAGAAGACAGTCAAATAGAATCCGAATGCGGAATTAAGCGCTAACAAAAGATCTGAATGCACAAATCTAATATAGAACACATAATATACAAATGCACAATATACCCACAATGCTTCAGCTCACATAGGTTTATTATTTATTTTTATTATTAATTATTCTCTTTGCGTAACTAGCAAACAGAGTCATTCCCTGGGTGTAACTTGTAGAACAATGAATAAACTTTGCTGGTATTTTCCAGTGTTCTAAACAATACACGCTAGCTTACGTGAACATTTTCTCTCTTACATGTATCGCCTCACGTTCTCAGGCAAGAAAATATTTTAAGAAATATACAGCATCTACTGTAAACATGTGTGTGTGTATGTATGTATGTATGTAATGTATGTATGTATGTATGTATGTATGTATGTATGTATGTATGTATGTATATATATATATATATATATATATATATATATATATATATATATATATATATATATATATATATATATATATATATATATATAAAACAACATTTTAAATTAGGGGGAGATAAAAGGCGAGTTTAAAATCCTCCACTACGCACAAAATATAGACAAAATAACTCATTGTGTAGTTCATTAACAAATCTAGACAGGCCCAGAGGCTTTTTCCCACAGAAAACCTCTGAATTACATTGTTTCCAATGCAGCAAAGGATTCTGGGTAAGATATGCAAATTAAGTACACAATGACACACCTTTTTACTTCAGTCTGCTTTTCAGCAGGTTCCCTTTACGCCAAAGTTCACACAGCTTATAAACTTAGCTAGGGTTAGTGCAGTGATTTATAACCATCCCAGGACAGAACTGTTTCGTGGTTTTTGCCACTCATCAGCTGGGAGAAGGTTAGAATCACTGCTGGGTGAAGTTGATTCCAGGCAGAATACAACATTTTAAATTAGGGGGAGATAAAAGGCGAGTTTAAAATTCTCCACTACGCACAAAATATAGACAAAATAACTCATTGTGTAGTTCATTAACAAATCTAGACAGGCCCAGAGGCTTGTTTTCCCACAGAAAACCTCTGAATTACATTGTTTCCAATGCAGCAAGCAAAGTTCTGTCCTGGAATGGTTATGAATCACTGCACTAACCCTAGCTAAGTTTATAAGCTGGGTGAACAGCGATACTTTGGCGTAAAGGGAACTTGCTGAAAAGCAGACTGAAGTAAAAAGGTGTGTCATTGTGTACTTAATTTGCATATCTTACCCATAATCCTTTGCAGCATTGGAAACAATGTAATTCAGAGGTTTTCTGTGGGAAAACAAGCCTCTAGGCCTGTCTAGATTTGTTAATGAACTACACAATGAGTTATTTTGTCTATATTTTGTACGTAGTGGAGGATTTTAAACTCGCCTTTTATCTCCTCCTAATTTAAAATGTTGTTGTATTCTGCCTGGAATCAACTTCACCCAGCAGTGATTCTAACCTTCTCCCAGCTGCCAGCAGTGATTATAACCTTCTCCCAGCTGATGAGTGGCAAAAACCACGAAACAGTTCTGTCCTGGGATGGTTATGAATCACTGCACTAACCCTAGCTAAGTTTATAAGCTGTGTGAACAGCAATACTTTGGCATAAAGGGAACCTGCTGAAAAGCAGACTGAAGTAAAAAGGTGTGTCATTTTGTACTTAATTTGCATATCTTACCCAGAATCCTTTGCTGTATTGGAAACAATGTAATTCAGAGGTTTTCTGTGGGAAAACAAGCCTCTGGGCCTGTCTAGATTAATGAATATATATATATATATATATATATATTTTGAGCCTGGATGGAGATATATATATATATATATATATTTTGAGCCTGGATGGAGATATATATATATATATATATATATATATATATATATCCAGGCTCAAAATTTCCCTAACCTACTCGCCATTGGCAAGTGAAATTTTAACAGGGACGAGTAAGATAGTGAGTGAATGCTGAAACATTCAATCACCATAAGTGTCTGATAACAATAGTGAGTAATCATCCAATCACTATAAGTGTCTGATAACCTAGTCATTACTGGGTTGAAGCACCTTCAAGGTGGAGCGCGGCGGCGTCCTGGGAAGAAGCGTGGACAACGTGCTGGAGGTAATTTATGTTTCACAATCCTTGCCTTGGCTAGGGTAGGCAATTAGGCACAACCGGAGCTCCTAAATTGCGACCTTGTGTCTCCAGGACCGCGCACAAAAAACAGAATTTATGCTTACCTGATAAATTACTTTCTCCAACGGTGTGTCCGGTCCACGGCGTCATCCTTACTTGTGGGATATTCTCTTCCCCAACAGGAAATGGCAAAGAGTCCCAGCAAAGCTGGTCACATGATCCCTCCTAGGCTCCCGCCCACCCCAGTCATTCGACCGACGGACAGGAGGAAATATATATAGGAGAAACCATATGATACCGTGGTGACTGTAGTTAGAGAAAATAATTCATCAGACCTGATTAAAAAACAGGGCGGGCCGTGGACCGGACACACAGTTGGAGAAAGTAATTTATCAGGTAAGCATAAATTCTGTTTTCTCCAACATTGGTGTGTCCGGTCCACGGCGTCATCCTTACTTGTGGGAACCAATACCAAAGCTTTAGGACACAGATGAAGGGAGGGAGCAAATCAGGTCACCTAAACGGAAGGAACCACAGCTTGCAAAACCTTTCTCCCAAAAATAGCCTCCGAAGAAGCAAAAGTATCAAATTTGTAAAATTTGGCAAAAGTGTGCAGGTGAAGACCAAGTCGCTGCCTTACATATCTGGTCAACAGAAGCCTCGTTCTTGAAGGCCATGTGGAAGCCACAGCCCTAGTGGAGTGAGCTGTGATTCTTTCAGGAGGGCTGCCGTCCGGCAGTCTCATAAGCCAATCGGATGATGCTTTTAAGCAAAAGGAAAGAGGTAGAAGTCGCTTTTTGACCTCCCCTTTTACCAGAATAAACAACAAACAAGGAAGATGTTTGTCTGAAATCTTTAGTAGCCTCTAAATAGAACTTTAGAGCACGGACAACGTCCAAATTGTGTAACAAACGTTCCTTCTTTGAAACTGGATTCGGACACAAAGAAGGTACAACTATCTCCTGGTTTAATATTTTTGTTAGAAACAACTTTAGGAAGAAAACCAGGCTTAGTACGCAAAACCACCTTATCTGCATGGAACACCAGATAAGGAGGAGAACACTGCAGAGCAGATAACTCTGAAACTCTTCTAGCAGAAGAAATTGCAACCAAACCTTCTTGAAGAAAGGAGAGAATCTTAGGAATTTTTATCTTATTCCATGGGAATCCTTTGGATTCACACCAACAGATATATTTTTTCCATATTTTATGGTAAATTTTTCTAGTTACAGGTTTTCTGGCCTGAACCAGAGTATCTATCACCGAATCTGAAAACCCACGCTTTGATAGAATCAAGCGTTCAATCTCCAAGCCGTCAGTTGGAGGGAGACCAGATTTGGGTGTTCGAATGGACCTTGAACAAGAAGGTCCTGTCTCAAAGGTAGCTTCCATGGTGGAGCCGATGACATATTCACCAGGTCTGCATACCAAGTCCTGCGTGGCCACGCAGGAGCTATCAAGATCACCGAGGCCCTCTCCTGATTGATCCTGGCTACCAGCCTGGGAATGAGAGGAAACGGTGGGAATACGTAAGCTAGGTTGAAAGTCCCAAGGTGCTACTAGTGCATCTACTAGAGTCGCCTTGGGATCCCTGGATCTGGACCCGTAGCAAGGAACCTTGAAGTTCTGACGAGACGCCATCAGATCCATGTCTGGAATGCCCCATAATTGAGTTATTTGGGCAAAGATTTCCGGATGGAGTTCCCACTCCCCCGGATGAAATGTCTGACGACAATCCGCTTCCCAATTTTCCACTCCTGGGATGTGGATCGCAGACAAGTGGCAGGAGTGATCCTCCGCCCATTGAATTATTTTGGTCACTTCTTTCATCGCTAGGGAACTCTTTGTTCCCCCTTGATGATTGATATAAGCTACAGTCGTCATGTTGTCTGATTGGAACCTTATGAATTTGGCCTTTGCTAGTTGAGGCCAAGCTCTGAGAGCATTTAATATCGCTCTCAGTTCCAGAATGTTTATCGGGAGAAGAGACTCTTCCCGAGTCCATAGACCCTGAGCTTTCAGGGATGCCCAGACCGCACCCCAGCCCACTAGACTGGCGTCGGTCGTGACAATGACCCCACTCTGGCCTGCGGAAGCTCATTCCCTGGGACAGATGGTCTAGGGTCAGCCACCAACGGAGTGAATCTCTGGTCTTTTGATCTACTTGAATCATTGGAGACAAGTCTGTATAATCCCCATTCCACTGTTTGAGCATGCACAGTTGTAATGGTCTTAGATGAATTTGTGCAAAAGGAACTATGTCCATTGTTGCAACCATCAATCCTATTACTTCCATGCACTGCGCTATGGAAAGACGAGGAACAGAATGAAGCACTTGACAAGAGCTTAGAAGTTTTGATTTTCTGACCTCTGTCAGAAAAATCCTCATTTCTAAGGAATCTATTATTGTTCCCAAGAAGGGAACTCTTGTTGACGGGGACAGAGAACTCTTTTCTTTGTTCACTTTCCATCCGTGAGATGTGAGAAAGGCTAGAACGATGTCCGTATGAGCCTTTGCCTTTGACAGGGACGACGCTTGTATTAGAATGTCGTCCAAGTAAGGTACTACTGCAATGCCCCTTGGTCTTAGAACCGCTAGAAGGGACCCTAGCACCTTTGTGAAAATCCTTGGAGCAGTGGCTAATCCGAATGGAAGAGCCACAAACTGGTAATGTTTGTCAGAAAAGCGAACCTTAGGAACTGATGATGTTCCTTGTGGATAGGGATATGTAGGTACGCATCCTTTAGATCCACGGTAGTCATAAATTGACTTTCCTGGATGGTGGGTAGAATCGTTCGAATAGTTTCCATTTTGAACGATGGTACCCTGAGAAATTTGTTTAGGATCTTCAAATCCAAAATTGGTCTGAACGTTCCCTCTTTTTTGGGAACTACGAACAGATTGGAATAAAATCCCATTCCTTGTTCCTTTATTGGAACTGGGTGTATCACTCCCATCTTTAACAGGTCTTCTACACAATGTAAGAATGCCTGTCTCTTTATTTGGTTTGAGGATAAGTGAGACTTGTGGAAACTTCCCCTTGGGGGTAAATCCTTGAATTCCAGGAGATAATCTTGAGAAACTATTTCTAGCGCCCAAGGATCCTGAACATCTCTTGCCCAAGCCTGAGCAAAGAGAGAGAGTCTGCCCCCCACCAGATCCGATCCCGGATCGGGGGCTACTCCTTCATGCTGTCTTGTTAGCAGTGGCAGGCTTCTTGGCCTGCTTACCTTTGTTCCAGCCTTGCATTGGTTTCCAGGCTGGTTTGGGTTGTGAGGCATTACCCTCTTGCTTAGAGGATGCAGAATTAGAGGCTGGTCCATTTCTGCGAAAGGGACGAAAATTAGGCTTATTTTTAGCCTTAAAAGACCTGTCCTGTGGAAGGGCGTGGCCCTTTCCCCCAGTGATGTCTGAAATAATCTCTTTCAAATCAGGTCCAAATAAAGTTTTACCTTTGAAAGGAATGTTAAGTAATTTGGTCTTGGATGACACATCCGCTGACCAAGACTTTAGCCAAAGCGCTCTGCGCGCCACAATAGCAAACCCTGAATTTTTCGCCGCTAATTTTGCTAATTGCAAAGCGGCATCTAAAATAAAAGAGTTAGCCAATTTAAGTGCGTGAACTCTGTCCATAATCTCCTCATATGGAGTTTCTCTACTGAGCGACTTTTCTAGTTCCTCGAACCAGAACCACGCTGCCGTAGTGACAGGAACAATGCATGAAATTGGTTGTAGAAGGTAGCCTTGCTGTACAAAAATCTTTTTAAGCAAACCTTCCAATTTTTTATCCATAGGATCTTTGAAAGCACAACTATCTTCGATAGGAATAGTAGTGCGTTTGTTTAGAGTAGAAACTGCCCCCTCGACCTTGGGGACTGTCTGCCATAAGTCCTTTCTGGGGTCGACCATAGGAAATAATTTCTTAAATATAGGGGGAGGAACAAAAAGGTATGCCGGGCTTTTCCCACTCTTTATTTACTATGTCCGCCACCCGCTTGGGTATAGGAAAAGCGTCGGGGGACACCGGAACCTCTAGGAACCTGTCCATCTTGCATAATTTCTCTGGAATGACCAAATTGTCACAATCATCCAGAGTAGATAACACCTCCTTAAGCAGTGCGCGGAGATGTTCTAATTTAAATTTAAATGTCACAACATCAGGTTCAGCTTGATGAGAAATTTTTTCCTGAATCTGAAATTTCTCCCTCAGACAAAACCTCCCTCATGGCCCCTTCAGATTGGTGTGAGGGTATGACAGAACAATTATCATCAGCGTCCTCTTGCTCTTCAGTCTTTAAAACAGAGCAATCGCGCTTTCTCTGATAAGTAGGCATTTTGGATAAAAGATTTGCTATGGAGTTATCCATTACAGCCGTTAATTGTTGCATGGTAATAAGTATTGGCGCACTAGATGTACTAGGGGCCTCCTGCATGGGCCAAAACTGGTGTAGACACAGTAGGAGATGATGTAGTATCATGTTTTACTCCCCTCATTTGAGGATTCATCTTGGGCAATATCATTATTTGTGGCAGTACTGTCCTTACTTTGTTTTGGACGCTATGGCACAATTATCACATAAATTTAAATGGGGAGACACATTGGCTTTCATACATATAGAACATAGCTTATCTGAAGGTATAGACATGTTAAACAGGCTTAAACTTGTCAACAATGCACAAAAAACGTTTTAAAATAAAACCATTACTGTCACTTTAAATTTCAAACAGAAAACACTTTATTACTGAATATGTGAAAAGTATGAAGGAATTGTTCAAAAATTACCAAATTTTCACCACAGTGTCTTAAAGCCTTAAATGTATTGCACACCAAATTTCAGAGCTTTAACCCTTAAAATAACGGAACCGGAGCCGTTTTTCAATTTAACCCCTATACAGTCCCAGATACAGTCTTAGCTAAGACCCAACCAAGCCCTGAGGGGAATACGATACCAAATGACGCCTTCTAAAAGCTTTTTCAGAGATTCTTAGATCCACACACATGAATCTGCATGCCCTGTTCTCAAAAAACAACTGCGCATTAATGGCGCGAAAATGAGGCTCAGTCTATGACTAGAAAGGCCCCCTGACTGAAAAAGGTGTCCAATACAGTGCCCTGCCGTTTTATAAACGTTCCCCAAGATTATAAATGTCAATTGTTAGCCTAAATTTGAATAATATGCACAAATAAAGCAAACGATTTAGCCCATAAAAATGTCTACCAGTTTTTTAGCCCATAATAAGCCCTATATTCTGTTTGTTTTTGAATAAGAAAATGGCTTACCGGTCCCCATGAGGGGAAATGACAGCCTTCCGGCATTACACAGTCTTGTTAGAAATATGGCTAGTCATACCTTAAGCAGAAAAGTCTGCTAACTGTTTCCCCCAACTGAAGTTACTTCATCTCAACAGTCCTATGTGGAAACAGCAACCGATTTTAGTTACTTGTCTGCTAAAATCATCTTCCTCTTACAAACAGAAATCTTCATCCTTTTCTGTTTCAGAGTAAATAGTACATACCAGCACTATTTTAAAATAACAAACACTTGATAGAAGAATAAAAACTACATTTAAACACCAAAAAACTCTTAACCATCTCCGTGGAGATGTTGCCTGTGCAACGGCAAAGAGAATGACTGGGGTGGGCGGAGCCTAGGAGGGATCATGTGACCAGCTTTGCTGGGACTCTTTGCCATTTCCTGTTGGGGAAGAGAATATCCCACAAGTAAGGATGACGCCGTGGACCGGACACACCAATGTTGGAGAAATACCCTGCGCAGCACAGCTTAAAAAATCAACATCTTGACACCACTCCTCTAATGATAGAGTTCCACAGGGGTACGTGACTTAAAGTTCTAACTACAATCTTGGTGTCACATACCCCTATGGAGCTCTATAATTTTACACAAGGCTTCAACTCCCTGTTGGCAAAGAGTGGAATCCTTTAGTAGCAAGGCAACGGTATCCTTAATAAACACAAACTCTGGGAAGCCATGATAAAGTTATTTGAATAATTAAAACAAGAGAAATAGATTTTAATATTTGCATAAATTAGAGTTTTATTGTGACCTCCCAGAGTTTGTGTTTACTGCAATGCTGATCGTTGTTCCGGTTTCAGACTCGGATGCAGAAGAGGAAGCTGCACAGAGACCCGCCAGAGGTCTGTGGCTTGCTGCTTTGAGTCGAGGGAGTAAGGCCATTTACTATTAAAAAAACATGAGGTGAGAAAGAAATCAGAAACAGGAGCTAGCTATAAAGGCAAGGGGCTATATTGTTGTTCTTAGAGTGCTACTGCTGCTAACAAGAGGGTAAAATATTTGATATATGCCTATTTCTGGCACAAACGAGTTAAAGGGACGGTCAAGTCCAAAAAAAAACAAAAAACTTTCATTTTTCAAATATGGCATGTAATTTTAAACAACTTTCCAATTTACTTTTATCAACAATTTTGCTTTGTTCTCTTGGTATTCTAGTTGAAAGCAAACCTAGGAAGGCACATATGATAATTTCTAAGCCCTTGAAGGCCGCCTCTATTTTATTTACTTTTCACAGCAGGGGAGAGCAAGCTCATGTAGGCCATATAGATAGCATTGTGATCACGCTCGTGGCTAGTGGCAGACACTGCACTTATTGGCTAAAATGCAAGTCAATAGATAATAACTAAAAAAGTCATGTGATTAGGGGCGGTCAGAAGATGCTTAGATACAAGTTAGTCACAGAAGTAAAAAAAGTGTATTAATATAACAGTGTTGGTTTTGCAAAACTGGGGAATGGGTAATAAAAGGGATTATCTATCTTTTTAAACAACAAGAATTCTGGTGTTCACTGTCCCTTTAAATTATTTCTACTTGTGCTTTAATGTCAGCAGTGGATTACATTTCTTTATATTTGTGTATTGCTAGCACAGATGCTTTACAAAATGTTTTCTTTGTGTATTACTGGCAGATGTAGGTCTTGCAAAGTGGCAGGATATTTATACAAAAGGAGGTGGTGCATACAGAGAGGGTTAATATATAATAAGAATGTTAAATGCTGCTTGCAGAGGTCTGTATATTGGTGGTGCTGCAGAGAATGGATCTCTATAATGTAAGCCTTTATTCAGTGCAGCTGTATTAGTGGGGATGCATGCGTTTGTGTATATATGAATTTGTATGTGTCGGTTTCCTTGTGACTCAATTTATTTTCATGTGTTATGCCCTTAGCCTAAAGGACGTCTACAGACGTTTACTTTACACTTTTTTAGGACACTATAAGTTTCTTTATAAGTTTACAACTACTCCTGTCTTATGTGCAACCCTGAAATAAAATAGGAGTCATAATTTGTATTGTTTATATAAAATCAGGTGATTTGGGGCTAGGCTTTGCATGATATAGTGCTGAGCTTGTTATTTACACGTAGACCTAGATTGATGGCATTTGTTATATGAATTGATGTCACTATTACCTGTTTGCACAATTTGCTATTGCTGATATATGTACTCTATAGATAAATGTGTAAGGTTGTGTCCTATTACTGATATTTAGTCTAACCGGTTTGCCTTTTTTTTCCTTTCTATTTTTAATTAATTGGAATATGTACCAAATTCAACCTCTGTAAGTATATATCTGTTATTTTAAGAGTGGACTAGATATTTTTCCCCCTAACCTTAAAGATGCTGTTTACCACTGCATATAGATATTCAAGATATTTTTATGTTAAAATGAAGGTCCAGGCTTACTTTGTTGAGAGGCCCCTTGCATTGGTGGAGAACTAACAAAGATAAATAGCAGACCTTGGTGAAATTGGCAAAACCCTATTTATGCATCTCAGACACCTCAACACCATCTGAGTGCCTCTTCTCTGCTGCAGGCAAAATAGCTTGCAAAAAACATAATTTATGCTTACCTGATAAATTTATTTCTCTTGTAGTGTGTTCAGTCCACGGGTCATCCATTACTTATGGGATATATTCTCCCTCCCAACAGGAAGTTGCAAGAGGATCACCCAAGCAGAGCTGCTACATAGCTACTCCCCTCACATGTCATATCCAGTCATTCGACCGAAACAAGACGAGAAAGGAAAAACTATAGGGTGCAGTGGTGACTGGAGTTTTAATTAAAATTTAGAACTGCCTCAAAAAAAGACAGGGCGGGCTGTGGACTGAACAAACTACAAGAGAAATAATTTTATCAGGTAAGCATAAATTATGTTTTCTCTTGTTAAGTGTGTTCAGTCCACGGGTCATCCATTACTTATGGGATACCAATACCACAGCTAAAGTACACGGATGATGGGAGGGACAAGGCAGGAACATTAAACAGAAGGAACCACTGCCTGTAGAACCTTTCTCCCAAAAACAGCCTCTGAAGAAGCAAAAGTGTCAAATTGTAAAATTTTGAAAAAGTGTGAAGCGAAGACCAAGTTGCAGCCTTGCAAATCTGTTCAACAGAGGCCTCATTCTTAAAGGCCCAGGTGGAAGCCACAGCTCTAGTGGAATGAGCTGTAATTCTTTCAGGGGGCTGCTGTCCAGCAGTCTCATAGGCTAACCGTATTATGCTACAAAGCCAAAAAGAGAGAGAGGTGGCCGAAGCCTTTTGACCTCTCCTCTGTCCAGAATAAACGACAAACAGAGAAGAAGTTTGCCGAAAATCTTTAGTTGCCTGTAAGTAGAACTTCAGGGCACGGACTACATCCAGATTATGCAAAAGACGTTCCTTCTTTGAAGAAGGATTAGGACATAATGATGGAACAACAATCTCTTGATTGATATTCCTGTTAGAAACAACCTTAGGTAAAAACCCAGGTTTAGTACGCAGAACTACCTTGTCTGAATGAAAAATCAGATAAGGAGAATCACAATGTAAGGCAGATAACTCAGAGACTCTTCGAGCCGAGGAAATAGCCATCAAAAACAGAACTTTCCAAGATAAAAGCTTAATATCAATGGAATGAAGGGGTTCAAACGGAACACCCTGATGAACTTTAAGAACCAAGTTTAAGCTCCACGGAGGAGCAACAGCTTTAAACACAGGCTTAATCCTAGCCAAAGCCTGACAAAAAGCCTGGACGTCTGGATTCTCTGCCAGACGTTTGTGTAAAAGAATAGACAGAGCAGAAATCTGTCCCTTTAACGAACTAGCGGATAAACCCTTTTCTAAACCTTCTTGTAGAAAAGCCAATATCCTAGGAATCCTAACCTTACTCCATGAGTAACTCTTGGATTCACACCAATATAAATATTTAGGCCATATCTTAGGGTAAATTTTTCTGGTAACAGGTTTCCGAGCCTGTTCAATTACCGACTCCGAGAAACCACGCTTTGATAGAATCAAGCGTTCAATCTCCATGCAGTCAGCCTCAGAGAAATTAGGCTTGGATGGTTGAAAGGACCCTGAATTAGAAGGTCCTGCCTCAGAGGCAGAGACCATGGTGGACAGGACGACATGTCCACTAGGTCTGCATACCAGGTCCTGCGTGGCCACGCAGGCGCTATCAGAATCACCGATGCTCTCTCCTGTTTGATCCTGGCAATCAGTCGAGGTAGCAACGGAAATGGTGGAAACACATAAGCCATGTTGAAAACCCAAGGGGCTGCTAGTGCATCTACCAGCACCGCTCCCGGGTCCCTGGACCTGGATCCGTAACAAGGAAGCTTGGCGTTCTGGCGAGATGCCATGAGATCCAGCTCCGGTTCGCCCCAACGAAGAATCAGTTGAGCAAACACCTCCGGGTGAAGTTCCCACTCCCCCGGAATGAAAGGTCTGGCGACTTAGAAAGTCCGCCTCCCAGTTCTCCACGCCTGGGATGTAGATCGCTGACAGGTGACAAGAGTGAGACTCTGCCCAGCGAATTATCTTCGAGACTTCCAACATCGCTAGGGAACTCCTGGTTCCCCCTTGATGATTGATGTAAGCCACAGTCGTGATGTTGTCCGACTGAAATCTGATGAACCTCAGTGTTGCTAACTGAGGCCAAGCTAGAAGAGCATTGAATATTGCTCTTAATTCCAGAATGTTTATTGGGAGGAGTTTCTCCTCCTGAGTCCACGATCCCTGAGCCTTCAGGGAGTTCCAGACTGCGCCCCAGCCTAGTAGGCTGGCATCTGTTGTTACAATCGTCCAATCTGGTCTGCGAGAAGTCATTCCTTTGGACAGATGAACCCTTGACAACCACCAGAGAAGAGAGTCTCTGGCCTCCTGGTCCAGATTTAGTAAAGGGGACAGATCTGAGTAATCCCCATTCCACTGACTTAGCATGCATAGTTGCAGCGGTCTGAGATGCAGGCGCGCAAATGGCAATATGTCCATTGCCGCGACCATTAAGCAGATTACTTCCATGCACTGAGCTACTGATGGGCTTGGAATGGAATGAAGGACACGGCAAGCATTTAGGATTTTTGATAACCTGGATTCCGTCAGGTAAATCTTCATCTCTACAGAATCTATAAGAGTCCCTAGGAAGGGAACCTTTGTGAGTGGTAACAGAGAACTCTTTTCCATGTTTACTTTCCACCCATGCGACCTCAGAAATGCTAGAACTATCTCTGTATGAGACTTTGCATTTTGAAAACTTGACGCTTGTATCAGAATGTCGTCTAGGTATGGAGCCACCGCTATGCCTCGCGGTCTTAGTACCGCCAGAAGCGAGCCCAGAACCTTTGTAAAAATTCTCGGGGCCGTAGCTAACCCGAATGGAAGAGCTACAAACTGGTAATACCTGTCTAGAAAAGCAAACCTTAGGTACCGATAATGATCTTTGTGAATCGGTATGTGAAGGTAGGCATCCTTTAAGTCCACTGTGGTCATATACTGACCCTCTTGGATCATGGGTAGGATGGTTTCGAATAGTTTCCATTTTGAACGATGGAACCCTTAGGAACTTGTTTAAGATCTTTAGGTCTAAGATTGGTCTGAACGTTCCCTCTTTTTTGGGAACCACACACAGATTTGAGTAAAAACCTTGCCCTTGTTCCGTCCGCGGAACTGGGTGGATCACTCCCATTACTAAGAGGTCTTGTACACATCGTAGAAATGCCTCTCTCTTTATTAGGTTTGTTGATAACCTTGACAGATGAAATCTCCCTTTTGGAGGAGAAGTCTTGAAGTCCAGAAGGTATCCCTGAGATATGATCTCCAACGCCCAGGGATCCTGGACATCTCTTGCCCAAGCCTGGGCGAAGAGAGAAAGTCTGCCCCCCACTAGATCCGTTTCCGGATAGGGGGCCCTTTCTTCATGCTGTCTTAGGGGCAGAAGTAGGTTTTCTGGCCTGCTTGCCCTTGTTCCAGGACTGGTTGCCTTTCCAACCCTGTCTGTAACGATTAGCAGTCCCTTCCTGTTTTGGAGCGGAGGAAGTTGATGCTGCTCCTGCCTTGAAATTACGAAAGGCAAGAAAATTAGACTGTTTGGCCTTTGATTTGGCCCTGTCCTGAGGAAGGGTGTGACCATTACCTCCAGTAATGTCAGCAATAATTTCTTTCAAGCCGGGCCCGAATAAGGTTTGCCCTTTGAAAGGAATATTAAGCAATTTAGATGTTACATCTGCTGACCAGGATTTAAGCCATAGCGCTCTGCGCGCCTGGATGGCGAATCCGGAGTTCTTAGCCGTTAGTTTGGTTAAATGCACAACGGCATCCGACATAAATGCATTAGCTAGCTTAAGGGCTCTAAGCTTGCTCATAATCTCATCCAATGGTGCTGTGCGAATAGCCTCTTCCAGAGACTCAAACCAGAATGCCGCTGCAGCAGTGACGGGCGCACTGCATGCAAGGGGCTGTAATATAAAACCTTGTTGAACAAACATTTTCTTAAGGTAACCTTCTAATTTTTTATCCATTGGATCTGAGAAAGCACAGCTATCCTCCACCGGGATAGTGGTACGCTTGGCTAAAGTATAAACTGCTCCCTCCACCTTAGGGACCGTCTGCCATAAGTCTCGTGTGGTGGCGTCTATAGGAAACATTTTTTCTAAATATCGGAGGAGGGGAAAAGGGCACACCGGGTCTATCCACTCCTTGTTAATAATCTCTGTAAGCCTTTTAGGTATAGAAAAAACGTCAGTACACACCGGCACCCGCATAGTATTTATCCAGCCTACATAATTTCTCAGGGATTGCAACCGTGTCGCAATCATTCAGAGCCGCTAACACCTCCCCTAGCAATACACGGAGGATCTCAAGCTTAAATTTAAAATTTCTGAATCCGGTCTCCCCGGATCAGATCCGTCACCCACAGAATGAAGCTCTCCGTTCTCATGTTCTGCAAATTGTGACGCAGTATCGGACATGGCTCTCGTATCATCGGCGCGCTCTGTCCTTAACCCAGAACTATTGCGCTTGCCTCTTAACTCAGGCAAATTAGATAATACTTCTTTCATAACATTAGCCATATCATGCAAAGTGATTTGTAAGGGTCTTGATGTACTTGGCGCCACAATCTCACGCACCTCCTGAGCGGGAGGCGAAGGTACTGACATGTGAGGAGAGTTAGGCGGCATAACTTCCCCCTCGTTGTCTGGTGATAATTTCTTTACCGGTAAAGACTGACTTTTATTTAAAGTAACATCAATACAATTGGTACACATATTTCTATTGGGCTCCACATTGGCTTTTAAACATAATGAACAAGTAGATTCATCTGTATCAGACATGTTTAAACAGACTAGCAATGAAGGCTAGCAAGCTTGGAAAAAATCTTTCAATAAATTTACAAGCAATAGAAAAAAAAAAAAACGCTTCAGCGCTTTTAAAAACACAAAAAAAAAAAAACTGTCACAGTTGAAATAACAATGAACTAATTCAGTTATAGCCAACAAATTTAACAGTAAATGTATGAATTTAGCAGAGGATTGCACCCACTAGCAAACGGATGATTAACCCCTCAATACCCAAAAAAAACGGATAATCAATTTCAGATTTAACGCTTTTATCACAGTCAAACACACTGTCACAGGTCTGCTGTGACTGATTACCTCCCTCAAAAATGAATTTTGAAGACCCCTGAGCTCTCTGGAGACGTCCTGGATCAAGGAGGAAGAAGCAGGAAGACTGTGCTAGAATTTTAACTGCGCAACAAGGCGCTAAAAAAAAGGCCCCTCCCACTCATATTACAACAGTGGGAGACCTGTTACAACGGTTTCTATGCAGAAATAAACGTTAGCCATATGGAAAAAAATCATGCCCAAAAAGATTTATCACCAAAGTACCTCACAAAACGAATAACATGCCAGTAAACGTTTTAAAAACAACTTTTCCAGTGTTATGCAAAGTTATCACTAAGCCTGCTACCAGTCGCTTCTACTGCAGTTAAGGCTCATACATTTATTTCAGTATTAACAGTATTTTCTCAGTCAAATTCTAGTCCCTAGAAAATAACTCAACTGCGCATACATTTATCAGCCTGATACCAGTCGCTACTACTGCATTAAAGGCTGTACTTACATCATATGGGTAACAGCAGTGTTTTCTTAGTCAATTCCATTCCTAGAAAATATTATACTGCACATACCTCATTTGCGGGGGACCCCGCATGCTATTCCCTTTTCTGAAGTTACCCCACTCCTCAGAATGTGCGAGAACAGCCAGTGGATCTTAGTTACGTCTGCTAAGATCATAGAAAACGCAGGCAGATTTTCTTCTTCTAAATACTGCCTGAGAGAAAAAACAGCACACTCCGGTGCCATTTTAAAATAATAAACTTTTGATTGAAGAATAATTAAGTAAAAAACTCCTATCTCCTCTCACAACCTCCTTTGTTGAGACTTGCAAGAGAATGACTGGATATGACATGTGAGGGGAGGAGCTATGTAGCAGCTCTGCTTGGGTGATCCTCTTGCAACTTCCTGTTGGGAGGGAGAATATATCCCATAAGTAATGGATGACCCGTGGACTGAACACACTTAACAAGAGAAAAGATAGCCAGCCTCAGCCAGGAACGTGTGGTCATGATGACATTTTTGCATTTAAATGCAAAGTTTCTGAAAGAGTGAATAACAGAATGTGATAAACAGTCTACCTCTTACTAGGTCTACCTCTTTTCAAACAGTTTGTGTTTTGTTTTTGCTTAATTATAAAAAACAATCTGCTGCTTACAAAATTGGACCAACAGTTGTTTCAATGTAAAGTTTTAGTCAGAAGTTTATATTTATAACGCTCAGTATGTGTTAATCACCTCCTAGAGCCTGTGGTAAAACTGGAGGAGGTGTGTCGCTGTAATAGCAGAATCAACCCGTTTCTGCCATTTTGATTGCGCTGGATCCTCACGTGAGATTGTCAGTGCCATTGACTCCGGATCCCAGTCACGGAAGTCGGCCGCCCCTTCACGGTCAAGATCCAGAGGCAGGCAAGGCACTCCAATCATTTTGAGGCAAGGTTTGGTGACAGATGATTGCTGTGACGCCGACTTCTGTGAAATCAGCACCAACATTTTTTCTGCTGCACCCACTAATTGCCGCATCCTTAGAACTCCTTGTAGGAAGATGTGAGCTAGTTTGAGCATGTGAGATATCCCCAAGTTCAGCGTTATAGCTGTGAGTGTTGGTGAGGTAGCACTAACAGGCGTTCAGAGATTTGCTCTGTCAGAGTGATTCCTGACTCCATGCCATTCGATGCCTTGCTGGCTACTCCCCAGGTTGCCTCCTCTAGTGTGACTGTTAAGTCCAAGAAACATCTCCCCAATTTCTACTCGAAATCTTGCAGTAAGACATGTAACCCCTTATGAGCCTCCTCCATTTGAAATGTAGCTATGCGTTGGTGGTTAGATAGTCAATGATTGACTATTGTACCTGGCGTATCAGGGGAGGGTGTCGCACAAGGCCTCAGTCCGGATCAGGGTATAGGCGGTATAAATACATCAATATTTATGTGATCAGCCAGGCTTACATTATCTTGATTAAACAATATTTTACCAAGTATATTGTTTGATTTCTTTGATAGATTTAACAAACTCAGTCTAGAGACCTCCGATTTTGAGTCTTCCTCACTGCGGCTGCCCGGACACGCCCCCCGTTTGCATATATCATTAAGTGATTATAAGAAACACAATCCAACTTCAGATATCAGAAATACACGTTTTGTAAACATGTTTTGAAACTATGCCCCCTCCACACTGCTGAGATTTGCATGAATTAGTAATGTGCTCACAATGCTCAAAGGTAGCGAGCCTATACTTTCCTATGGACGCCACATGACCAATCTTCTGTACAGTGAGGGCACGTGCACTTTTTTTTTTTCTTTAGGAACATTTTACCCGGTGAGAGCTTTAGGAGACAGAAATTAACTTTTCTCATGAGACACCACAATCCTTTTGAACATTGGGCCCTTAGTATCCATGTATCTTGGTACCAATTATATTTATAAAAGAATGATTTGTCCGCCACATAATTTTTGTAGAATCCAACAAATTTACAAGACATATACAGTTTAAAGTGTTTATGTATGTATATATCTATTTGTATCAGTGTTCCTTGATACACAAGCATTATATATATCAGCAATTATGAACTGCATTGTAAGAGGTCTGAACTGATAATAAATGCTTTAAAAAGTATATAAAGAGACTAAAATAAAATGTTTTTGATACTAGTTGACCACATCTGTGTGTAGCCACCGATCACCAGCTAGTTCCCAGTAGTATATTACTGCTTCTGAGCCTTCTACCTAGGTATGCTTTTAAATAAAGGATACCAAAGAATGAAGTAGTCCATAATCATCCTCTAATTGCTATTTTTCTTTGTTTTTTTATATATAAAATGTCTTTGTCCGCTGATCCATCCTAAAATCCTACGAGGCATTGGTGAGACCGTCTGTTTAGTAATGTTATATTTGGCTTTTATGAGGTATGTGGACTTGTTTTTATTATGGTCTGCGACTTTGTTATGATACGGCTGAATCCCACCTTGTTGAATCTAGGAAATCCTGCATACTAGGAATAATTTATAATCCATATTCGATAAAAACAAAATAAAAACACACACAGCCCTTAAGCCAACTTGCACTGTCTTCCCATTAGCTTCACAATAACAGAATTTATGCTTACCTGATAAATTACTTTCTCCAACGGTGTGTCCGGTCCACGGCGTCATCCTTACTTGTGGGAATATCTCTTCCCCAACAGGAAATGGCAAAGAGTCCCAGCAAAGCTGGCCATATAGTCCCTCCTAGGCTCCGCCCACCCCAGTCATTCGACCGACAGACAGGAGGAAAAAAAATAGGAGAAACCATAGGGTGTCGTGGTGACTGTAGTTAGAGAAAATAATTCATCGGACCTGATTAAAAAACCAGGGCGGGCCGTGGACCGGACACACCATTGGAGAAAGTAATTTATCAGGTAAGCATAAATTCTGTTTTCTCCAACATTGGTGTGACCGGTCCACGGCGTCATCCTTACTTGTGGGAACCAATACCAAAGCTTTAGGACACCGGATGAAGGGAGGGAGCAAATCAGGTTACCTAAACGGAAGGCACCACGGCTTGCAAAACCTTTCTCCCAAAAATAGCCTCCGAAGAAGCAAAAGTATCAAATTTGTAAAATTTGGCAAAAGTGTGCAGTGAAGACCAAGTCGCTGCCTTACATATCTGATCAACAGAAGCCTCATGTGGAAGCTACAGCCCCAGAGGCAGAACTTTTTTTCACTTTCTGCGATGAGATTTTTTTAGTGAAAAATTTTCTGCAGGTCATTTTTAAATCAAATTTAATTTTAAATTAGGCAGGTATCCTGTTCTTTCTGCAGACATGCTGCATTTTTCTGCGATGACATCTCCACATCACTGTATGTTCTGCTTGGGGGCTACAGCCCTAGTGGAGTGAGCTGTGATTCTTTCAGGAGGCTGCCGTCCGGCAGTCTCATAAGCCAATCGGATGATGCTTTTAAGCCAAAAGGAAAGAGAGGTAGAAGTTGCTTTTTGACCTCTCCTTTTACCAGAATAGACGACAAACAGAGAAGAAGTTTGTCTGAACTCTTTTGTAACTTCTAAGTAGAACTTTAGAGCACGGACTACATCTAAATTGTGTAGCAAACGTTCCTTCTTTGAAACTGGATTCGGACACAAAGAAGGTACAACTATCTCCTGATTAATATTTTTGTTGGAAACAACCTTTGGTAGAAAACCAGGCTTAGTACGCAGAACAACTTTATCTGAATGGAACACCAGATAGGGTGGAGAACACTGCAGAGCAGATAACTCAGAAACTCTTCTAGCAGAAGAAATAGCAACCAAAAACAAAACTTTCCAAGATAGTAACTTAATATCTATGGAATGTAAAGGTTCAAACTGAAAGAACTAGATTTAAACTCCAGGGAGGAGTCAAAGGTCTGTAACAGGCTTGATCCTAACCAGAGCCTGAACAAATGCTTAAACATCTGGCACAACTGCCAGTCGTTTGTGTAGCAGGACAGATAAAGCAGAAATCTGTCCCTTTAGAGAACTCGCAGATAATCCTTTATCCAAACCTTCTTGTAGAAAGGAAAGAATCCTAGGAATCTTTATCTTATTCCATGGGAATCCCTTGGATTCACACCAGCAGATATATCTTTTCCATATTTTTATGGTAAATCTTTCTAGTTACCGGTTTTCTGGCTTGAACCAGAGTATCTATCACGGAATCTGAAAACCCACCGCTTTGATAGAATCAAGCGTTCAATCTCCAAGCCGTCAGCTGGAGGGAGACCAGATTTGGATGTTCGAATGAACCCTGAACAAGAAGGTCCTGTCTCAAAGGTAGATTCCATGGTGGAACCGATGACATATTCACCAGGTCTGCATACCAAGTCCTGCGTGGCCACGCAGGAGCTATCAAGATCACCGAGGCCCTCTCCTGTTTGATCCTGGCTACCAGCCTGGAAATGAGAGGAAACGGTGGAAACACATAAGCTAGGTTGAAGGTCCAAGGCGCTACTAGTGCATCCACTAGAGTCGCCTTGGGATCCCTGGATCTGGACCCGTAGCAAGGAACCTTGAAGTTCTGACGAGACGCCATCAGATCCATATCTGGAATGCCCCATAGTTGCGTCAACTGGGCATAGATCTCCGGGTGGAGTTCCCACTCCCCCGGATGGAATGTCTGACGACTCAAATAATCCGCTTCCCAGTTTTCCACACCTGGAATGTGGATCGCAGATAGGTGGCAGAGTGATTCTCCGCCCATTGTATTATTTTGGTCACTTCTTTCATCGCCAGGGAACTCCTTGTTCCCCCCCTGATGATTGAGATACGCAACAGTCGTCATGTTGTCTGACTGGAATCTTATGAATCTGGCCTTTGCTAGCTGAGGCCAAGCCCTGAGAGCATTGATACCGCTCTTAGTTCCAGAATGTTTATCGGGAGAAGAAACTCTTCCCGAGACCACAGACCCTGAGCTTTCAGGGATTTCCAGACCACGCCCCAGCCCACTAGGCTGGCGTCGGTCGTGACAATGACCCACTCTGGACTGCGGAAGCTCATTCCCTGGGATAGGTGATCCTGGGTTAGCCTCCAACGGAGTGAGTCTCTGGTCTTCTGATCTACTTGAATCACTGGAGACAAGTCTGTATAGTCCCCATTCCACTGTTTCAGCCATGCACAGTTGTAATGGTCTTAGATGAATTCGCGCAAAAGGAACTATGTCCATTGCCGCAACCATCAAACCTACTACTTCCATGCACTGAGCTACGGAAGGGACGAGGAATAGAATGAAGAACTTGACAAGCGTTTAGAAGTTTTGACTTTCTGACTTCTGTCAAGAAAATCCTCATTTCTAAGGAATCTATTATTGTTCCCAAGAAGGGAACTCTTGTCGACGGAGACAGGGAACTTATTTCTATGTTCACCTTCCATCCGTGAGATCTGAGAAAGGCCAGAACGATGTCTGAGTGAGCCCTTTGCCTTTGAAAGAGACGACGCTTGTACTAGAATGTCGTCCCAAGTACGGTACTACTGCAATGCCCCTTGGTCTTAGAACCGCTAGAAGGGATCCGAGTACCTTTGTGAAATCCTTGGAGCAGTGGCTAACCCGAATGGGAGTGCCACAAACTGGTAATGTTTGTCCAGAAAGGCGAACCTTAGGAACTGATGATGTTCTTTGTGGATAGGGATATGTAGATACGCATCCTTAAGATCCACAGTAGTCATAAATTGACCTTCCTGAATCGTGGGTAGAATCGTTCGGAATGGTTTCCATCTTGAACGATGGTACTCTGAGAAATTTGTTTAGGATCTTTGAATCCAGGATTGGTCTGAAAGTTCCCTCTTTTTTGGGAACTACAAACAGATTTGAGTAAAATCCCATTCCTTGTTCCGCCGTTGGAACTGGGTGTATCACCCCCATCTTTAACAGGTCTTCTACACAATGTAAGAATGCCTGTCTCTTTATTTGGTCTTGAGGACTAAGTGAGACACTGTGGAACCTTCCCTTGGGGGTAGTTCCTTGAATTCCAGAAGATAACCTGAGAAACTATTTCTAGCGTCAGGGATCCTGAACATCTCTTGCCCAAGCCTGAGCAAAGAGAGAGAGTCTGCCCCCCACTATATCCGGTCCCGGATCGGGGGCTACTCCTTCATGCTGTTTTGTTAACCAGTGGCAGATTCTTGGCCTGCTTACCCGTTGATTCCCAGCCTTGCATCGGTTTCCAGGCTGGTTTGTCTGTGAGGTATTACCCTCTTGCTTAGAGGATGCAGAATTAGAGGCCGGTCCACTTCCTGAAATTACGAAAGGAACGAAAATTAGACTTATTCTTGGCTTGAAAGGCCTATCTTGTGGGAGGGCGTGGCCTTTCCCCCAGTGATGTCTGAGATAATCTCTTTCAATTCTGGCCCAAGAGAGTTTTACCCTTGAAGGGGATATTAAGCAATTTTATCATGGATGATACATCCGCTGACCAAGACTTTAGCCAAAGCGCTCTGCGCGCCACAATTGCAAACCCTGAATTTTTCGCCGCTAATCTAGCTATTTGCAAAGCGGCATCTAAAATAAAGGAGTTAGCCAACTTAAGTGCGTGAACTCTGTCCATAACCTCCTCATATGGAGTCTCTCTACTGAGCGACTTATCTAGTTCCTCGAACCAGAACCACGCTGCTGTAGTGACAGGAACAATGCACGAAATGGGTTGAAGAAGGTAACCTTGCTGTATAAAAATCTTTTTAAGCAAACCCTCCAATTTTTTATCCATAGGATCTTTGAAAGCACAATTATCCTCGATAGGAATAGTAGTGCGCTTGTTTAGAGTAGAAACTGCCCCCTCGACCTTAGGGACTGTCTGCCATAAGTCCTTTCTGGGGTCGACCATAGGAAATAATTTCTTAAATATAGGAGGGGGAACAAAAGGTATGCCGGGCTTCTCCCATTCCTTATTCACTATGTCCGCCACCCGCTTGGGTATAGGAAAAGCGTCAGGGTGGACCGGAACCTCTAGGAACTTGTCCATCTTGCATAATTTTCTGGAATGACCAGGTTGTCACAATCATCCAGAGTAGATAACACTCCTTAAGCAGTGCGCGGAGATGTTCTATTTTAAAATTTAAATGTCACAACATCAGGTTCAGCCTGTTGGGAAATTTTTCCTGAATCTGAAATTTCCCCATCTGACAAAACCTCCCTCATTGGCCCCTTCAGATTGGGTGTGAGGGTATGACAGAGCAATTATCATCAGCGCCCTCCTGCTCTACAGTGTTTAAAACAGAGCAATCACTCTTTCTCTGATATGCAGGGCATTTTGGATAAAATATTTGCTATGGAGTTATCCATTACAGCCGTCAATTGTTGCATGGTAATAAGCATTGGCGCGCTAGAAGTACTAGGGGCCTCCTGCGTGGGCAAAACTGGTCTAGACACAGAAAGGAGATGATGTAGAACCATCATCTGAAGAATCATCTTGGGCAACTTCATTATCTGTGACAGTACTGTCCTTACTTTGTTTGGACGCTTTGGCACAATTATCACATAATTTAGAAGGGGGAGACACATTGACTTTCATACATATAGAACATAGCTTATCTGAAGGCACAAACATGTTAAACAGGCTTAAACTTGTCAGTAAAAACACAAAAACCGTTTTAAAACAAAAACCGTTACTGTCTCTTTAAATTTTAAAACAGAGCACACTTTATTACTGAATATGTGAAAAAATATGAAGTAATAGTTCAAAATTTACCAAAATTTCACCACAGTGTCTTAAGCATTAAAAGTATTGCACGCCAATTTTCAGAGCTTTAGCCCTTTAAAATAAACGAAACCGGAGCCGGTTACAGTTTTAAAACCCCTTTACAGTCCCAGCTACAGCCTTTGCTGCGACTCTACCAAGCCCAGAGGGGAATACGATACCAAATGACGCCTTCTAGGAACTTTTCCAACTATTTTCAGGTCCTCACACATGCATCTTGCATGTCTTGCTCTCAAAACACACTGAGCAGTAATGGCGCGGAAAATGAGCTCAGCCTACCAACTGGGAGGGCCCTTCCTGACTGGAAAAAGGTGTCTAACATAGTGCCTGACGTTAAAAAACGTTCTCCCAAGTTTATAAATGTGAAAAAGCAGCATAAACATGTATAAAATGCACCCCAATAAGCAATCGATTTTGCCCATAAAAGTGTCTACCAGTTTTATAGCCCCATATTAAGCCCTTTATTCTGCTGAGACTAAGAAAATGGCCTTAAAGGTCCCCAATGAGGGGAAATGAAGCCTTCCAGCATTACACAGTCTTGTTAGAAATATGGCTAGTCATACCTTAAGCAGAAAAAGTCTGCTAACTGTTTCCCCCAACTGAAGTTACTTCATCTCAACAGTCCTATGTGGAAACAGCAAAGGATTTTAGTTACTGTCTGCTAAAATCATCTTCCCTCTCACAAACAGAATTCTTCATCTTTTTCTGTTTCAGAGTAAATAGTACATACCAGCACTATTTTAAAATAACAAACTCTTGATAGTAGAATAAAAAATACAACTAAACACCACATACTCTTAACCATCTCCGTGGAGATGTTGCCTGTGCAATGGCAAAGAGAAGACTGGGGTGGGCGGAGCCTAGGAGGGACTATATGGCCAGCTTTGCTGGGACTCTTTGCCATTCCTGTTGGGGAAGAGATATTCCAACAAGTAGGATGACGCCCATGGACCGGACACACCAATGTTGGAGAAAAATAGCTTTAATTTAAAAAGATTTTTATACAATAAAAAAAAGTGCAAAAAGGTTCTTACTCCTATGTACCTTTAAATTTAATAGTTTCGTAATAAAAAATATTTTACAAAGTTAGTGGTTTTTTGGTTTATTTCCCAACTGTTTATCTTTCTATTTTTCAAATAACTGAGCCCCTGCACTGATGTGTAGCATGTAACTGGGATAGGGAACTGACGTCTGCCTTGATGTGATCTTTGGAGGCAGAAGAAATCCCATCGGGGCAAATTCTAAAAGGACAATAAAAAAAAAAAAAAAAAAAAAAAAAAAAAAACAGCAGCAAAAAACACTTGTCCCATACACTCATAGAGCGAAGCCGAAAAAGCCAATTTCTAGAAGCTGCAATGCTGCAAATATTTTGCTGGTTGAGACAATTTGCAGTATTTTGAAATGTAGAAAATTAGCTTTTGACCTTAGGGGTTGTGGGACAAAGTACAAGTTATACACAAAAGTAAAAAAAAAAAAAAAGTGTAATGTTCCTTTAAGCAATAAATTACAAGTAAAGCTAGCAAGGTAAATACTAATAAATATATTTACCATTTCTGACTAAAAGTGCCACCAATAAAGCATTTTATAGAGTTTAATGTCCCTTTAACGCTTGGGGCACTTACCAAGATGGGCCAATAATTCCTCAGATGTGATCACTTCCTTTTCTGTGGACGGTAATTTTACCTAGAATCAGAATAAAAAAAGTTCAATTTGGAAGGCCAGCAACAAACCTCTATAAAAGATATTTGCTGATACAGACTTTGACAAGGATCATTAGTTATAGCTTACATTTAAAGGGATGCTAAAGTCAAAATTAAACATCCCGGTTTCAGATAAAGCGTGTCATTTTAAACAACTTTCCAATCTATTTCCATTATCAAATAGTGCACACTTTCTGAGGCACCAGCTCCTAGACAGCATGTACAAGAGTGCACAGTGTACACATATGAGCCTGTGATTTGTTAATGGCTGCCACATGATACAGGGAACAGAGAAATAAGAAAGGCGTTCTGAAATGTGCCAGAAAAAAAAAAAAAAAAAAAAAAAAAATCTACTGCTCATTTGAGTAAATTTTAGTGCATTGCATTTTCATTATTTGGGGGTTATGCAATTCTACTATATTTAAAAGGGACAGTAAAGTCAAAATTAAACTTAAAATTGACTGGATAGATCATGAAGTTTTAAACAAATTTACAATTTACTTCTATTATAAATTTTGCTTAGTTCTCCTGGTATCAGTTATTGAAGAGAATGCTAGAGAGTAGGGCATTGCTGCTCCTGAACCTATGATCTAGATGGGAATTGCTTCCTTAAAGTGTAATCCTATGTGAGCTCAGGAGCGTACACATGACTTTACAACATTGCTTACAGTATTTTATACTAGTTTTTAAAACACACACTGCTGCCATAGACTGCTAAAGAAACAAGCACGCTCCTGAGCTCACTTAGGACTTTACTGTTTCTTTAATGGTTTTATTCAGATCTGGGAGAAAAATTCTTGGAATATGTACATACACATTGCCAATAAATATATTATATTATATTATAGTATCTATATATATTATATATATATATATATTATATATATATATATATATATCAAATAAATAAATAAATAATACTAAATAAATAATGTATCCAATGACCTGTTAAATGTTTGAACAAACTATCCAGTAGGAAAAGTTATATGAAATGTAGAAGCAAACCAACCACTTGTTTAAGAGTTAGAGAAAGATGTATTTTGTCAGTGTAAGACTTGGGGTGTCCAAACTTTGCTCTCCAGCGTTTTGGAACTCCATTTCCCATGATGCTCAGCTAGATAAATATGCTGGCTGAGCATCAGCGGAAATGTAGTTCCCAAAACCTCTGGAGAGCAAAGTTAGGACACCCCTGAAGTCAAATAATTCAAAAATGTTTGGAGCCAGAATTAAAGAGGACATGAAAACCCACATTTTTTCTTTCATGATTTAGGAAGAGAATGCCAATTTTAAAACATCTTTCTTAATTTATCTGCTATTATCTAATTTGTTTTTATCTCTTGATATTCTTTGCTGAAATAGCATATCTAGATATTGCTCAGTAGCTGCTGATTGGTTGCTGCACATAGAAGCCCCGTGTGACTGGCTCACCGCATTGCTTTTTCTTCAGCTAAGGATTATCTAAAAAATGAAGCAAATAAATAATAGAAGTAAATTGTAATGTTGTTTTAAATTTGTATTCTTCTATCTGAATATGAAAGAAAGATTTTGGGTTTAGTGGCCCTCTTTAAGCATGTATCCAGCCCTGTGTTACGCTGTTTCATTTTGTAACAACTTTAGGAAAAATGGTGCATACAAACTATGCCAAGAAATAACCACCCAGTTGTAATTTATAGGACAATATGGTCAGTTCAAAAGGACCATAAAACAAATGAAAATCCAATGCGATTATGTAGTATTTACATTATGGGGAAAATAGTTAAATTGAATTTATCGTCTTAAAATGTTTAGGAGCAGGTCTCCTGCCAATAATACTGGCTTTACAGCTATAAGTCTTGGGCATACGCTTAAATGTATATAAAGATACAATAATAAAAATAATGCTGCTAGCACATTTTATTATTGAATTAACCTGACTTTTTAACTCTCCAACAAAGGAGTTAAAACAAAAGTCAACTCCAGACTAGCAATACACTGCCAATCTCTGAACAAGTGATTGTCAGTTACACACATATGGCCACTACGAAGTGGCTCAGAGGACAATGCTCTGCATTCCACTAAAATACCAAAATAAAAAGTGCAAGTTAAAGGGCCAGGCAATGTTGTTTTTAATGTTACATAATTCTGACATATTAAAGGGACAGTAAGTTCAAAAATAAACTTTCATGATTCAAATAAGGACAACGTCATAATTTTAGTAACAACTTTCCAATTAACTTGTATCAATCCAATTTTGCTTTGTTCTTTGGTATGCTCTAGTTGAAAGCTAAACCTAGTACGGCTTTATATGCTAATTCTTAGACCTTGAAGGCTGCCCTCTAATCTGAATGCTATTTTGACCTGTTTTTCACCACTAGAGGGCATTAGTTCATGTGTGTCATATAGTTACATTGAGCCTCACACATGTGACCGTTACCTAGGAGTCAGCACATGATTGGTTAAAATGGAAGTCTGTCAAAAAGAACTGAAATAAGGGGCAGTTTGCAGAGTATAGATACAAGGTAATTACTAGAGGTAAAACGTGTATTATAACTGTGTTCATTATTTAAAGTGAATGTCCAATTTAGATGCTAAAGTGCCCGGTTTTTAAAAATTCATATTAAAAACAGGGGCACTTTAATTCATCAAAATTTACACTTTCACTCTGTTGTGAAAAAAAAAACAATTACCTTTTAAATCTGCAAGTCCGCTCCAGCTTCCTCACTCTCTCGCAACGCCTCTTCCTGGGTCTAAAATGAGGAATCCGGCTTCCTCCAATCACGGCGTTGAATCAGACACCAATTCCCCCGGGGGAAGCGTGATTGGAGGATGACCCTATCCATCATTCTGAAGTCAGAAATGGGTTGCACACGATCCCGGAGGAAGCTGGAGCTGCTGTCAAGTTAAAAGGTACGTTTTTTTTCACAACAGGATGTGAAATGTAAATTGATGAATTAAGTGCCCCTGTTTTTTAATTTAATTTTTAAAAAACGGGCACTTTAGCATCAAATTGACATTCCACTTTAAAACTGGGGAATGGGTATATATTACGGAATTATCTATCTTATTTAAACAACAATAATTCTGGTGTTGACTGTCCCTTTAAACTAGTGATGCTAGAAAAAAAAAAAGAAAAAAAAAAAAAAAAAACAAAAGGGAGGAATATAAAGTTTTAACCCCCCAAAAAACTTAACTTCCCTTCCTCGCTGTCTCTTAGCTGCTCAGTTTTTATCAAAAGCTCTTCATGGTAACGCTGCCTGATAACAGCGAAACCGGTTGAGCCGTTGAACTACATATAGTGTTCCCGCGCTGGGTATATCGGCCGGACAGTTTCACCAGTGCAGAAGCACACTACCATGTAGATTCAATAGCACGGCACGTAAATGTGCTTTTAGGGGAAACCAAAAGGAGGCACTGAAGAGGACAGCAAGGAAGGGAAGTAATAAGTTGTTGTTTTTTTTTGGGGGGGGGGGGGTTTAAACTTTAAAAGGACCATTAAGTTGATATTTTATTGATGCATACAATGTATCTTATTGCAAGTGAAACATTATTGCAATATACATTCATTATTTAGATTTTGCTGAAAAATAATCTAAAAATTTTGCTTGTTTCACCTTTCTTCCCAGGCTGGCTTGGATTAATACTTTTAAGCAATTTATGTGCGCTTTTGTTTACGTTTTTTTCTCCCTCCCTAAGCTTCTATGGTGTCACATGGTTTTAAAAGGGTGGATTATCAGTTTTGCATCATCAAATGAAAATCATCATGAAAGTCATTCTTTGCAATAGTAACTGAGTTGAATCAGTGCTAAACCACCTTAAGGGAATACAAGAGGACAGGCTAACCCCAGTCTGCACATGTTCAAACAGAGTTTGTGAGTTGTTAGCAGGGGTTCTTTTGTTTTGGGTACAGAAAGTGGAAGTATTGGCGCTTACAGCTAGGATAGATCTATAATTATATGAAAATACGAATAACTAATACAAAATATATATATATATATATATATATATATAATATACTATATATATATACCTATATATATATGAGCAAGAGATAATAAAGATATATTAAGGGGCTCTAAGAGATTGCTTAAATGATACCAGCACTCAAGAAAAAGATATCAAGAGTTTAATATTAGTAACTAAATAATACAATTGATAAAGAACAATGTCCTAAAATATCAAGCACAATTACAATATAAAATTTAAAGGGAAGGGGTATGCAAGGGCAGTACAACCTAACTCTAAAGACTAGCTCAAACAAGCAGATTTACAATAGAGAGGTACAATGTCAAGCAGAACAATTCCCTATTCCTAAATACACACGTGGATAAGAGATGGCCTCAGTGATGTAAATATAGCACTCGATAATAAAACACTGAATATAAAACACTTAATAATAAACATTCAAATATAGAATCTGGACGTCCAGTATTAAAATAATAGGGATAAACGTGCAAAAGAAAATAGTCTAAAAGGGTTAAATATAAACAATGATCAGAATAAAATGATCAGAGTAAATTGTCCCCGTGAGAGCAAAATAATATATATAGGCTCAGTAAGCAACGATGGTATTGTATATACCAGTATGTCTATTGGAGCTTAGTCTATTCACTTTATGCTCTCCAAATGTAGTTGATCTTGCTCATCGAGTATTGGATCAAACTTACACACATTTGAGAGTGGTACCTTAAGCTTTGTTAGAAGAGAGAAGGCAGCTGTCTGTAGTAGAGTGGATCAATCTTTTCTGTCTCTATTCAGTCAGTCGGTCTGTGTCCGATAACCGCCTCTTCAAAATCACAAGAGCAGTGTATCAATAGCCAGCTTAGGCTTTGATGGCGTCTTCAGTTTCTGCACGGCGGTCACGTGATGTTGTGTCAGCTGTCAGGTAACGTGTAGCCGTATCAGCTGTTTTTACCGGTGTCCGTGCACTCTCTCTGCTTTCAGTGAAAGCTAAGTCGGTATATTCAGATATTGGTGTGTTGGAAGTTCCTCCTTCCAGGCTTACAGCTGAGGGTGAACTCTTCTTAATGGAAAGTAGCACCCACTCTCTTTTAGATAGAAATAGAGGGTGATGTGAATGTCTCAAGGTGGATGGTAGTAAACAACTTCAATGCGTTTCTCCCCTTCCTGGGGCTTTTCAAAGAAAAAGCCCCAGGAAGGGGAGAAACGCATTGAGTTGTTTACTACCATCCACCTTGAGACATTCACATCACCCTCTATTTCTATCTAAAGAGGAGTGGTGCCTACTTTCCATTAAGAAGAGTTCACCCTCAGCTGTAAGCCTGGAAGGAGGAACTCATAACACACCAATTCTGAATATACCGACTCTAGCTTTCACTGAAAGCAGAGAGTGCACGGACACCGGTTAAAAACAGCTGATACGGCTACACGTTAACTGACAGCTGACACAACATCACGTGACCGGCGTGCAGAGAAACAGAAGACGCCAGCAAAGCCTAAGCTGGCTATTGGATACACTGCTCTTGTGATTTTGAAGAGGCGGTTATCGGACACAGAACCGACTACTGAATGAGACAGAAAAGATTGATCCACTCTACTACAGACAGCTGCCCTTCTCTCTTCTTAACAAAGCTTAAGGGTACCACTCTCAAATGTGTGTAAGTTTGATCCAATACTCGTTGAGCAAGATCAACTACATTTGAGAGCATAAAGTGAATAGACTAAGCTCCAATAGACATACTGGTGATATACAATACCATCGTTGCTTACTGAGCCTATATATATATTTGCTCTCACGGGACAATTTACTCTGATCATTTTTATTCTGATCATTGTTTATATTTAACCCTTTTTTGACTATTTTCTTTTGCACGTTTATCCCTATTATTTTAATACTGGACGTCCAGATTCTATATTTGAATGTTTTATTATTAAGTGTTTTATTATTCAGTGTTTTATTATCGAGTGCTATATTTACATCAACTGAGGCCATCTCTTATCCACGTGTGTATTTAGGAATAGGGAATTGTTCTGCTTGACATTGTACCTCTCTATTGTAATCTGCTTGTTTGAGCTAGTCTTTAGAGTTAGGTTTTACTGCCCTGCATACCCCTTCCCTTTAAATTTTATATTGTAATTGTGCTTGATATTTTAGACATTGTTCTTTATCAATTGTATTTATTTATTTACTAATATTAAATTCTTGATATCTTTTCTTGAGTGCTGTATCATTTTAAGCAATCTCTTAGAAGCCCCTTAATTAATCTTTATTATCTCTTGCTCATATATATATATATATATATATATATATATATATATATTATATATATATACTATATATATATATTTTGTATTATTTATTCGTATTTTCATATAAATATAGATCTATCCTAGCTGTAAGCGCCAATACTTCCCACTTTTCTGTAGCCACACACCCAAGGGATTTCTTGAGAGGGTCCCCTACTTGTATTTGGCTTTAGGTTATAACTAGCGCTGATTCTTCCCCTACTCCAAAACTGTCTGGTTCTTTTGTTTTGGGGACAGGGAAATCAGTGAAAACCAATAAACATAAAACAATCTACCCATTTTACAAAAAAGGAGCTGCAGTTTTCATTGCAAAATTATTCTTATATATGAATTTTTTTTATTTTTTTTTTTATTTTTTACACAGGCATTGCCAGGTTTATTTTAAATAAATCTGCACTATGTGCAGAATTATGTAACATTAATAACAATATTGACTGGCCCTTTAAATGTAATAAAAACTTAAAGGACAAAATATGAAGTGTAAATGCATATAAAATACAAAGCGTAAAATGTAAGAAAACTCTCATGTCATGCAGTGATATATTGTACTGGGTTTGTTTCTCCTTTACATTAGATAAGTATAGCAAAATCTGCCCTTTTAGAATCTTGTTAGATCATCTCATCTAAATGGAGAACTTTAGATCATGGGACACTTAGAGAGAGATACAAGAAAAACTCCAGCACAGATCAAACAATCACTGTGCAGTATGTACAAGAGTCTGATTTCTGCGCTTATAGAATGCACCTGCAATTTGTTGGTGCTCTACAAATAAATGGTAATAAATAATGCGCCTCTCTGTGGGAGTGGAAAACACAAATTTTCCAAGGTAAAATTACACTAAAAGAATGCTAAATGAATAATTAAGCTACATTGAATAGTTTTGTTTTAAATCTTTTTTGCTAGTTCGTTTTTTCTATGCATGATAAATTATTTTAAAGGGGATTTAAATTAGTTTAATGTCCCTTTAAGATTTCAACTGGACAGAAAAACATCTATTTTTGATCTTTTAAAATCAGTTTGTTTCATATAAATGTTGGATATGAACTGGAATCACTATGCTGAACTGCTATGTTTCCCCCCCTACTAGACAGATACTTGGTTTGGAGTCTCTTACCTTCCATCGTAAGAAGAGGATATTCATGATAGCAAGCAGAGGACAAGGGCCATTCTCGCTCTGGGTGATGATAGGAGTCCTCTCCCCCTTCCAGTTTATCCACTTCACAAAGTAATAATCTACACCTGGCTCATTTACAGGAGATTTGGATGCAGCGGCTTCTGACGGCTCTTCAGAGGTGCTTGCGCTAGAACAAAGTACATTTTGTAGGGATAGGTTTTCACCTGGAGTGCCATCTTCTGACAGTTGATTGCTTTCTGGTTGAGTCAGTTCAGTAGATGTGTACGCTTCTGTTGCTCTACTTGATCCGGGCTCTGAATCAGAGTGACTGTCACCATTTACCGTTTCAGATATTGAAACTCCCTCCTTGCTCTCAGTAAGTGAGGACTCACATTGACCTGATGTCTCCTGGCTATCACCTGATGTACTAGACAACAAATGTGAGTCTCTTGCCTTGTTTTCTAATCCTGTTTCTAAAGTGTCTCTCTCTCCTCCCTGCGTTTCAATAATTTCTATATTTTTTCCTTGATCTTCTGCTTTCACAGAAATATCTGTTTTAGTGTCTTCAACCACTTGGTCCATTCTACAATAATTTGCTGTCAACTTCACTATCCAGAAGAATCGTCAACGTAGTGAAAAACAGACAGCTTTACTAGAGTCAGTCCTGTAAACATTCCTTATGTTTTAACAACTGCCCTCATCCTTTACAATTATATATAAATCCTGTATAAATATAAAAAATAATTATTTTCATGCCAAAATTTCTTTTTAAATATACTTTTTTTTTTTTCAATCAAATATACAATATTTAACTTAATTAACCTACTGAAAATATCTATGCTGAACTATTTTGAAGAAAAAAAACACACGTAATTATTTTATAATTAATGTATCCAAGATTTGTGTTTGCCTAATGATATATTTATATTTGAGATTTGTTGCTAAAACATAGGCAATGTAATTCTGCACAAAATTATAAAGATACAAGGTCTTGATTTCTCAAAACTATAAACCATTCTATATAAATAAATGTATTTGAATTCTGGTGGCACCCACCCTTAACTTGAGTTTTCTTGCTGAGAGTTCTATAAATTGTTCTGGTATGTAATTAGACAAGCTTATTGTAGCTGAACCAAGCTTGGCTGGATTTTTTCTTGACTTAACCAGTGCTTGGTCGCGTTGTCTATGGTGTGGCAAGATGTTTTGCTTTGGCTGTTAAAAAAAAAAAAATTAGGCTTACTAACATTTGTGAAATATTTCCAATTAAACCTGTTACAGAAAATGTTTTGTGAAACACTCTGTTAAAGTAACATGAAAAAGAAAAAATAAGGCCAATTTACTTCTATAAATGTACCACATTCTCAGGAGTGTGCACATGACTTGAATGATATATGTACAACATTGTTACAAACATAGCTACCATGTAGTTCTTTAAGATAACTGGAGTACACTTCTAAACCTACCTACATATGATCTCATGGAAAGGAACCAAGGTTTTATTTTTTATTTTTGTTAAAGGGATGAGAAAGAAGTCAAGTTAATTACAGAAGTAAACTGATTTTTTTTTTTTTTTTAAATGGGACTTCTATTTGAATCATGAAAGTTTAATTTTGACTTCCATGTCCCTTTGTGGCTGGGGTGGAAAAAAAGTAAAGTGACAATATTGCTTAAAGGGACAGTTTACCCAAAAGGTTTCTCCCCTTTAAATTGTTAACAAGTAGCTCCTTTACCCTTATTTCGGCATTTGAAATAGCTGATTTAGCCTGTGGTATCCTCGTCTATATTGAAAGTTTCTGGTCTTAAGTCCAGGCTATGTAAACACAGTCAGCAGAAGAAATTACACTCCCAGTGGGGTGCATGATAGACAAGTAATAAAATGTTAATTTTTCCATTGTCCTCTCTAAGTATTGTGCTTTGGTTTACAGAGAAATATAAGATAAGAAAGCAAGTGTGTGTACACAAGTGATAACATAACAAGAAAAATGACACTCCTGGAGAAATAGCTAATAAAATTATAATTTTCCAGTGTTCTTTAAAAAGTATTGAGGTTTGGTTTACAAACAAATATAAGATAAGGAAGCAAGTGTGTCTACATAAAGTATAACATAATGAGATCTGATATTACCTGCAAGCTCAACCTATTTCAATAGGCTGTGGTTTAAAAGCACAAAACGAGCAAATTCATATACACACAAAAAAAAAAAATTTGAAAATACAATTTCTCATACATTTATACTCTGCAGCTAGTATAACAAGCCATTGAAAATACATTAAGGAAAAAACTATTTACAGCAAACTGTCCCTTTAATTATCCAGGAAGGTGATACAACTATCCAATAATAAAGGAGTAGTATCAGGAATGTCATGAGTATATTCATGCAGTAATCCAAGTGCAACATTAAAAGGGACAATCAAGTCCCAAAAAAACTTTCATGATTTAATAGGGAATGTAATTTTAAACAACTTTCCAATTTACTTTTATCACTAATTTTGCTTTGTTCTCTTGGTATTCTTAGTTGAAAGCTAAACCTAGGGGTTTCATATGCTAATTTCTTAGACCTTGAAGAATGCCTCTAATCTGAATGCATTTTTGCCACTAGGAGGGCATTAGTTCATGTGTTTCATATGGATAACATTGAGCTCATGCATGTGAAGTTACGCTGGAGTGAGCACTGATTGGCTAAAATGCAAGTCTGTCAAAACAGCTGAAACAAGGGGGCAGTTTGCATAGGCTTAGATACAAGGTAATCAGAGGTAAAAAAAAAAGTGTATTTCTTTAACAGTGTAGTTATGCAAAACTGGGGAATGGGTAATAAAGGGATTATCTTTCTTTTTAAGCATCAAAAATTCTGGTGTTGACTGTCCCTTTAAGTCTTACACATAACTCTTCCCCATCAGAGTATGTAAACCACTGGTTTTCAAAAATGTCCCCAGGCCTCCCTAACGGGCCAGGTATTGAGGACATCTGATCTAGAGCACAGGTGAATTAATAAGCTGATTAGTAAACATGGTTATTTTACCTACTCTCACCCAATATACTCCTGAAAATCTGGCCTATTAGGGAGGCCTGGTGACAGTTTTGAAAACCAGCATTGTAGGAAGTAAAACACACACTGCTCCATTTAAAAGCTTCAAAAGCACTGCTGTCAAACGCCCTTTCCACTACTCATAAGAAGCACAGATCTGTGAAACACCTGCAATGTGTCAGCAGCCAAGAAGAGCATAAAGAACGCACATTCGGACAGCAGTGAAAAGTTGGAGATAGGAATTTATTTATTTTTTAAATGGAGGAAGAGAGGATTTTAAGAAAATGCAAGATGCTGTCTGGTGAAAAAATTGACTTCATATTTTAGATTTTATCAATTTCGAAAAAAACTTTTGTGTCTCTAAATTATGGCAAAGTCAACAGCAATAATAAAACACTGTCATAATTCTGCAATATACAATGTTGATATTTCATTAGATGTAAACTAAACATTGATATGAGGTGTTACGTGAGGTTTGTCACAAGATGCTCAAAACCAGGAACAGTAGCTCTGGGTGAACACAGTGACCTGCAGTTGTGCAATGAACACAGGGTATTACACCAGTCAGGCCTGGGTGACTAGTCTACAATTGTAAGGTGATCATTATTTCAACATCACAGTTGTGGCTGCTTCAAAGGAAAGAGTAGTGGGCTAGTACTCTCCTGTAAATGCTGCTCCCTATATAGGAAGTGGTACTTACTCATATAAATTAGTGAATGTGCATATGAAGAACCGTTTAAAGCATGGTTTACCAAATAATTACAGGATGGTTAATGGCTTCATAAATGTAAAGAAAAAAAAATAAAAGGAGGACGACATAATAAAGCTACCAGATAACTTGCCCAGGACATTAAAATGACACTTATATGGTTAAAAATAAATGCATAAACTCTCCATTACCACACTATTCTTCCAACAAAATGACAGCAATGTGTTACATTCTTGCTCTCTAAACATAACTGAGGTTTTGTGGTCTCAGTACACAGAATAAAAATGTATGGGAGATTAAACTTAAAGGGACACTGAACCCACATTTTTTCTTTTGTGATTCAGTTAGAGCATGACATTTTAAGCAATTTTCTCATTTACTCCTATTATCAAATTTTCATCATTCTCTTGCTAACTTTATTTGAAATGCAAGAATGTAAGTTTAGATGCCAGTCCATTTTTGGTGAACAACCTGGGTTGTTCTTGCTGATTGGTAGATAAATTCATCCACCAATAAAAAAGTGTTGTCCAGACTTCTGAACAAAAACTTAGATGCCTTCTTTTTCAAATAAAGATAGCAAGAGAACAAAGAAAACATGGTAATAGGAGTAAATTAGAAAGTTGCTTAAAATTGCATGCTCTATCTGAATAACGAAATAAAAAAAATTTGGGTTCAGTGTCCTTAACCCTTACTACTCTGTCAAATCATAAACATATGCATTAAGACACACGAACTAGATTCATTTAATATGGCAAACATCTCTATTATGAGTCAAACACAATACGCCTTAAAGCACCCGTAGCTCAGTGTAATAGGCACGGATCATGCACATCATGCCAGATGTACCTGTGCAGGAGCTGGAGAAGATGCCTTGCCAATTGCCAGTTCAGCGCAGGAGGAAATATACACGTTTGCTCCCTTACAGAAGCCGGTATGTGTAGCTGTTTGCCCCCGGAAGAATGCCTGCCAACTCCAGTGCCCAGGCCGGGGAAGGATACCTCTTGTGTTTACCCCAGCGCTGCGAGCTGCCAGGCCTCGCCTATCAGTCCGCCTGTGTGCACCCGATATCCCCACCCACTCGAGCTGACTCCAACCTTGTTTTTGTTTTCTACAAAGTTTTTTTTTCCGGATACATTAAACAATGGTCTGGCAAATCCTTCTTATAAAAGAACATACTGTTTACTCTGGGATGGGAGTTTATTGTACGGCGACATCTGCTGGAACGGATGAGTTATGGCAACAACTTAATAAGAGGAGTCTGGAAATCAAAATGTTAATTCATATTGCAAACTTTCTGTTTTTTTTATTTTTGTAACTTGTCTTTGATTCCTCATTCTGCTACGCATCCCAGTAAACGTATAAATAAATATATATATAAATATATATATATATATATATATATATATATATATATATATAAATATATATATATATATATATATATATATATATATATATATATAATACGTTTATTTTCGAACCGGTGTATTTTATAAGTAGGTGCAAAACATATGGCCTAAATGAAATGATTATTACAGGAAGTAAAATCGGACTTGCAGCACGAGCTTCTTATTATGCATCAACAAATGGCATAACGCAGTGCCATCATTTATAGATCTTACCATTCGCAAAGCTGATAAAAACTATAAAACGTCCCGTTAATCAGCCACGCAACAGATTATTTTGTTGACAGTTGGAAGGCTGTCTCGTTGCACACAGTCACACAACATGGCTGTCATGTGTAACTGAGTAAACTACTACATATCCCAGAATGCTGTTCGCGCACAGACCGAGCCTGGCTGGAGCTGCGTGGGGACTTTGACGCCTGGTGCAGTCAGTGAGTGAAGCAGTTTGTGCAGAGAGAGCAGGTACAGAACAGGACAGCATGGAGAGGTTTTTGCAGGATTGCAAGGCCGCCTTAAAGGTAATGAAATATATGTTATTGCCATATGTTTACTGATATTGGATGCTGCAATTTGCACAATATTACAAACTTGTCCTGAAGAGCTAACACTCTCTAAAAGTATTTCGTTTATTTGCCATATCATTTTAATAGTTAATAGAGAGTTCAGATAAGTGCAATACCCTTTTCTTTTGCAATTCCATTATAATAGTTCATAGAATGTTTAAATTACTGCTTTGCAATCACGTTTGAAAGTCTTAATTGTAATCATATATTAATACATCACTAAACGTTTATTGAATTAGTTTCATAATTGCTTTTAGTATTTTCATAGTAAAAACAAGATCATTTCTGTAGTTATAATTATTGCACTAATTCTTATTTATTTTTTCCCTATACTGATATGTTTTAATTATTACTTTACTATCCATTTACCCTAAAACAGGATCTCACTATTATTTTTAATCTTGCACACACTAGACAAATAATTCCCACACAGTATTGGTTTTAAAATGATTACATTATTACATTTTCTTAAATCGCAACCTATATTGCCAGATACAGTTTCATTCATACAGTTGTTAATTGCATGTGGCTATTCAGGTGACATCACTTTGTGACTTGCAAATCTGTTTTACGTTTTTTCAGAACTTATTTTTCTTTGCCCCTGATTATTCACTCTATTTCATGCTTGACAAATAGTACAGCTACATATGAATCTAAGCCTTGTATGCATTGGAGCCCACAGAAATGTGTTTGTTTTTTTGTGTGGAAGGTGAAAAAATAAAATGCACTGGTCATAATAATATCAGTGGAACCCTGTCCAGCAGGAAATAATTGTTTGTTGTGTATATCAGACATCATTTTAATAAGCACTTTGGCAACAAGAGTTGATGCTTATGTTTAGATTCAAGAAACAAAATCATTTGCCCCTTCCTCAGACACCCATGCTTGTATGACAGCCTAGTAGTAAATTATTGTACTGCAATTTTAGTTCACAGGGATGAATATTGCATCATAAAACCATCTTTTGATACACAATTGCTTCTGCCATACTGTTAAAGGGATGGAAATGTGCATAGATGTTAGGGATGTGCATTTGTCTCCTTTGTGTGGATTTGAATGTGGAAATAAGCAGCAGTTTGTGCCCTTTGGATAATTTCGTAGCCGGCTTGATACCTGTAAAAGATTCCCACACTAAGATCTGTGCAAATCCAGATCTTTTTTATTGGGTATCTTTTGAATCCAGCTACGAAAATATCCGATGGGCACGAGCTGCTGTTTATTTCCTCATTCGGACCCTCACAAAGGATTGAATGCAAATCCCTAAGGGGTGTATTTAAATTTTAAATAGAAGCATTTTTTCAATATTTTTCCCATAGAAGCATTTTTCAATATTCTTCCATTAGCAAAAATGGTTTTCAGCAGCATACCTACATATGCCGGGAGTGCCCCAGTATTCAAACATCACACCTCAGAGAGTGAGTAGTGGCTTGCATGGCACACATTTTAATCCTGATCCTATTTTCACATGTAGCATATGTGCATATGCCGCTGAAACAGTAATAACTTTTACTAGTAGCATTTTTGCTAATGGAAGTATATTGATAAATACTCCTATTTAAAGGGACAGTAAAGTCAAAATCAAGCTTTTATGATTCGGGTAGAGCATGCAATTTGAAATAACTTTCTAATTTACTTCTGTTATCAAATTTGCTTTGTTCTATTAATATCTTTTATTGAAGAGTAAAACTAGCTAGGCTCATAAGAGCTCAGGAGTGTGCACGTGTCTTTAGTACTCTATGGCAGCAGTGTTTTGCAACATTGTAATTTTGTTAAAAACTGCTGCCATAGATTACTGAAGGACACGTGCATACTCCTGACTTCTTATGAGCCTAGCTAGTTTTACTCTTCAATAAAAGATACTAAAGAACAAAGCAAATTTGATAACAGAAGTAAATTGGAAAGTTTTTTTTTTTTATTGCATGCTCTATCTGAATCATAAAAGTTTAAGTTTTACTTTACTGTCCCTTTAAAACTGAAGTGCATTCATGCACATTGCAAATTTGACCTTTCTATCCCATTAATGACAATCAAGAAACGTCTATAAAATCAGTTGACTGAAAAATGAATGCTGGGGTTTTTATTTCCAGCAAAACCATTATTTTGTTTTCAAAGTGGAAAACTACAGGAAAAGAAGCTGAACAGCTGAGGTCTAAAGGGTTATTGGGTGAAATGCATCTGCCCAAATTCCTACCCAGTGTAGCTCATCATGGACACAGTGTTGGATATGAAGTTATTTTTTAAAATATACCTTTGTTGGATCTTTGGCACTAAATATTCCTATTGGATTCCAGTCATTTAAGTGTTAAATATTTGCCTATGTAGTGCGTATTAAATGTAAATTATAGTTACATTCCGCTAAAGCCTTAAAGCTATTCAATATTAACTCAAAGGCATCTTTCATCCCCCAGTGGTTTTGCTTTGCAGAACATGTCCCTTAACAATGGTTTGTTTATTCCGATCAAGACCTTTTTTGTTTTATTTGGAGGTCAAAAAAACACAGCAGCTATATTGAATGTTGTTGTTATTTTTTTTTTAATTTGTGTACATGTTGTAAAGCACAATATTTATTTGGAAACTAGGGTTATTGTTACCAAAACATTCCTTGTACTAACTATTTATAACAGTTGGATCAGTGTGCAGATTTTATTTATAGAGTATATGTCACAGAAAGGAAACGCTTTACTAGATCACATGATAAGAGTAGTGACTTGTGTTATGACATACATTATTGGTAATTGAAACTCTTTTTAGGAATTTGACACTACTCGTGTGAGAAAGCATTACTTCCTTTTATGAGTTCTGTGAGGGTTTTTATTCTTTTTTGTTGTTGCCTTCACATAGTTTCATTTCCGCAAACACAGCGGTTGCTTTATGTAGAAAAAAGCCAGGTTTTTACAGTAAATTGCATTTATAATATATGTTGATATCTGGTGGCAACGTTTCTATCTGTCATTGTAATCACCAGTGAATAAAAAAGGATTTGACTGAAATGTTTTTGTTCGTAGTGCTCAAGGTTGTCTTCCTCATTCGGGAAGATAAGTTGAATTTAATTAAATTCTAATTTACAATAATCTGGGGATACTTCTTATTAAAGAAACATAAAATCTATTTTTTTGTTCATGATTCAAATAGATCGTGTAATTTTAAATAATTTTCAAATTTATATCAATTTTCAATTTTTTTTTCTTTGTGTATCCTTTGTTGAAAATAATACCTAGGTAGATTCAGAAGCTGCTGATTGGTGGCTGCACATTTATGCCTCTTGTCATTGGCTTTTAGTTAGCTCCATGTAGTGCATTACTGTTCCTTTAACAAAGGATACCAAGAGTATGAAGACAATTAGATAATAGAAGTCTATTGGAAAGTTATATGATATCATTTTAAAGGGATAGTCTTGTCAAAATTAAACTTTCATGATTCAGATAGAGCATGCACTTTTAAGCAACTTTCTAATTTACTGAATTTTTCTTCATTCTCTTGGTATCTTTATTTGAATGCAATCTTAGGAGCCTGCCCATTTTGTTTCAGCACCTGGGTAGCGCTTGCTGATTGGTGGCTATATTTAGACACCTATCAGAAAGTGCTACCAAGGTTCTGAACCAAAAATGGGCCTTAATTCTTGCTTTAAAGATACCATGAGAAAAATTAATAATAGGAGTAAATTGCTTAAACCCTTAACGACCAAGGACGTGCAGGGTACGTCCTCTAAAAAAAAATACCCCTTAACGACCAAGGACGTACCCTGCACGTCCTCGGTCTGGAAAGCAGCTGGAAGCTATCCTGTTCGCTTCCAGCTGCTTTCCGGTTATTTCAGTGATGCCTCAATATCGAGGCATCCTGCAATAACCCATAGTAGCCATCCGATGCATATAATTTGTAAACGTGTTAGTATTTTGCGCTTTAAACAGCTTTCAAAAATCTGATGGGTAGATAGTAATTTGTGACATGCAGGCATTGTAATGCGATTACGCGGAGGAGCGAATGCGCAGTGAGTATTTTCTGTCAGACATCTGACGGAACGTCACTTCCCTTTGATGATCTTATATATTTGTTATTCTGATAGAACACAGACTCTCTCATGATGGAGACCCTACAATCTTTCTGGAAGGTCGGGGTGGCACTAAAACAATGTTTAAAGGTATTTTACAGCAAAACCAGGCAAATACATTATGACTGTTATACTGCTGTGTTGTTTAATTTTACTTAATGAAACATTTTTTGGTAGATTAAATGTGTTCTTTAAGGACAAATTATGATAACTCCAATGCATTTTATGTGGCACGCCACTTCTTCAATCTAATGTTTTGTCTGACCTAAAGAGCCATTACAGTGAAAAAATGTCACATTTGTTCGAGCATGTATTTTTATCACTATCGACCCTACTAATCTATGTATTTAATCCACCACAAATGGATTAAACACACATGTTAAGTACCGATCAGGAGCAACAGAGAACTGCTGATCGTGCGCTGAAACTGCTGCAGAGCAAATCAGCACTGCTACTTGCACAAACCTGCTGTGCAACTAGCGCTTCTAATTGGCTCAGGACCAGCATGTAATAAATGGAAGCGTGTCATTTTATTTTTAGTGATGGTAAATTCTAGCATTTTTAGGCAATTTATTTTTCAATAATCAAACTACGTCCAATCTGGGCTTTTAGTCTGGAGACAACAAGGCTAGCCACGGTCATAAAGTTAGTAGAATATAAATTAAAGCTAATTAGGGATATATATGTAGCATCAGGATTCATTACAAGGTCTGAGAGTTACAAAAGTAATTTTATTTTCAGAGTTAAATTACATAAAAAGTTAACACAAGTTTATTTATAAGTGAAATATTTATCTTTTTAAATTTAGGAATATTTCTAATTGCTCACTGGGCCACCTTGTGACAATGCTGGATACCTCTGGACTAATATAAAATTGACAAGATACAATTGTTTCTTTGCGATCTCATGTATAGCTTCCTCTTTTTCTGTGTTTGAATATATGTGACAAGAAACCTTTTTTCTTTTCCTTCTTCTTTTTCACTGTCTCACTTTGGCTTCACTGAAGAGAACATATTTGACCTACTTAGGATAATCACAGCCAATAAAGTCACTAGTTTATGTCAATTCTGATTCGTATTCCCTTTGTCACAGATAGCTTTCTTACATTTTATGTGTTCATTTGAAAATTAAATTAGGTCATACACATAGTTCACTGAAGCAGTAAAGGTTTACTGTGTATTTTACAACAAAAACACAAAGGAAGTTTGTTTTTTTATATTTCACTTTGTTTTCATTTTTTTTCAGCACTGTGTGTATATTTTGTATGTTTAACCTCTCTCACTACTGAATACTTTTTTCTATGTATAGAACTTATTTTAGATTTTTGTAGTCTTTCTATTTTTAGTCCAATGCTTTTTCTGTCTGTTACATATGTTGTTGTTCTCAATCACACATCTTTTCTGCTACTTATACCCTGACATTTAAAATGTCAGAAATGCAAAGCCATGTTTAGTGCTTTGTTTTTGTTTTTTTTAACTACCACTTAAAAATATGATTATCCGTGTTTTCCAGCTATGGGTATGCCATACGTGTGGGGACAGTGTAATACAGTATTATAACATTTTCTGTTGTTTATAAATGTTACTTAAAGTGAATGTTAATTTTAATGAATAAGTGCCCAGATTATAAAATTACTATTAAAAACAGGGGCACTTTCATTCATTCAAGTTTACATTTTAGCTTTTTTTTTAAATACTTATCTTTTTCTTTAGTAAACCCAGTGATCCTCCGCCCGCAGCTCCTCTGTATTTAGCACCGCAATGACGAAACCGGCTTTTTCCATTCCATGGCGTGCAACCCAAGGCATCCAGCTCGTGAGGCCACGCAACGATTGGAGGAAGCCGGTTTCGTCATCGATATGCTAAGTACAGCAGGAGAAGCGGACCGAGGGTCGCCGTTCTGGGTTTCCATAAAGAAAAGGTTAGTATTTAAAAAAAAAAAAAAAAAAATATATAACTCTTCAATGTAAATTTGAATGAATAAGTGCCCGGGTTTTTAAAAAATACTATTAAAACAGGGGCACTTTCATTCATTAAAATTTACATTGAAGCCTTATATTTTTTTTATTTTTTTTTTTATTTTTTTTAAATACTAACCTTTTCTTTATGGAAACCCAGAACGGCGACCCTCTTTACATTCCTAGGGCCAGCTCCTATGCTTTACATTCCTGCTTTTTAAATAAAGATAGCAAGAGAACGAAGAAAAAATGATAATAGGAGTAAATTAGAAAATTGCTTAAAATTAAATGCTCTATCTGAATGTGGGTTTAGTATCCCTTTAAAAAACACAAATATTTACAAATATTATAATTTATGATATATAACCAGTGTTCCACCCCACCTGATTTTACTGACCTCCCAGCTAAAATTTATCCAATATTAAACAAAAAATAGCTATTATTTATTTTCATTGTTTGTTGCAGAACTTATTATTAATTTGATGTTTGTTAAACTATGTAATTAATTTATCCAAAGCATAAATTAATTACATAGTTTAACAAACATCAAATTAATAATAAGTTCTGCAACAAACAATGAAAATAAATAATAGCTATTTTTTGTTTAATATTGGATTAAATTTTAGCTGGGAGGTCAGTAAAATCAGGTGGGTGGAACACTGGTTATATATCATAAATTATAATATTTGTAAATATTTGTGTTTTTTAAAGGGATACTAAACCCACATTCAGATAGAGCATTTAATTTTAAGCAATTTTCTAATTTACTCCTATTATTTTTTCTTCGTTCTCTTGCTATCTTTATTTAAAAAGCAGGAATGTAAAGCATAGGAGCTGGCCCATTTTAGGTTCAGCACCATGGATAGCGCTTGCTTATTGGTGGCTAACATTCAGCCACCAATAAGCAAGCATAATCCAGGTTCTCAACCAAGAATGGGCCATCTCCTTTGATTTACATTCCTGCTTTTTAAATAAAGATAGCAAGAGAACGAAGAAAAATTGATAATAGGAGTAAATTAGAAAGTTGCTTAAAATTGCATGCTCTATCTGAATCATAAAGAAAAAAAATTGGGTTTAGTGTCCTTTAACCCCTTAAGGACAAGGCCATTTTTCAATTTCTTTCCCTTAAGGACCAGGGCTATTTTTACATTTCTGCGGTGTTTGTGTTTAGCTGTAATTTTCCCATACCCATACATATTATTATATACTGTTTTTCTCTCCATTACATAGACTTTCTAGAGATATCATTATTTTCATCATATCTTATAATTTACTATAAAAAAATGTATAAAATATGAGGGAAAAAATGGAAAAAAAACCACACTTTTTCTAACTTTGACCCCCAAAATCTGTTACAAATCTACAACCACCAAAAATGCTAAATAGTTTCTAAATTTTGTCCTGAGTTTAGAAATACCCAATGTTCACATGTTCTTGCCTTTTTTGCAAGTTATAGGGCAATAAATACAAGTAGCACTTTGCTATTTCCAAACCACTTTTTTTCAAAATTAGCGCTAGTTACATTGGGACTCTGATATCTTTCAGGAATCACTGAATATCCCTTGACATGTATATATATTTTTTTTAGCAGACATCCCAACGTATTGATCTAGGCCCATTTTGGTATATTTCATGCCACCATTTCACCGCCAAATGAGAACAAATAAAAAAAAATTGTTCACTTTTTCACAATTTTTTTTCACAAACTTTAGGTTTGTCACTGAAATTATTTGCAAACAACTTGTGCAATTATAGCATAAATGGTTGTAAACACTTCTCTGGGATCCCCTTTGTTCAGAAATAGCAGACATATATGGCTTTGGCGTTGCTTTTTGGTAATTAGAAGGCCACTAAATGCTGCTGCGCACCACACGTGTATTATGCCCAGCAGTGAAGAGGTTAATTAGGGAGCATGTAGGGAGCTTCTAGGGTTAATTTTAGCTTTAGTGTAGTGTAGTAGACAACCCCAAGTATTGATCTAGGCCCATCTTGGTATATTTCATGCCACCATTTCACCGCCAAATGTGATCAAATGAAAAAATACGTTAAATATTTCACAATTTTAGGTTTCTCACTGAATTATTTACAAACAGCTTGTGCAATTATGGCACAAATGGTTGTAAAAGCTTCTCTGTTATTCCCTTTGTTCAGAAATAGCAGACATATATGGCTTTGGCGTTGCTTCTTGGTAATTAGAAGGCCGCTAAATGCAGCTGCGCACCACACGTGTATTATGCCCAGCAGTGAAGGGTTAATTAGGGAGCTTGCATGGTTAATTTGTAGCTTTAAAGGGACATTAAACACTTTGAGATGGTACTATAAAATGATAAATTGTATATATATATAAAAAAGCTCTGCAATATACTTTCATTATTTATTTTGTCCTCTTTGCCTGTAATTCCATTCTGAATTGTGAGCTTTTCAGTTCCTGTTAGAAATGGAAGTGCAGAACACTGTTAAATCCAGCACAGCCATTGGTCTGCACACTCTAGTGACCTATTTATAAATGACCCTAATTGGCCACAGCAGAGAAGGTAACACAAGTTACAACATGGCAGCTCCCATTGTTTTATAGACACTAAAACTTTACACTAATGTTGTCACTTTTTTAAACAACTAATGAAACTTTAAAAAATCATCTACATGTTAGTCATGGACTAATCTTTTCGTTGAATGCATCATTCTATCTAGCATGTATTTAGTGTTTAATGTCCCTTTAATGTAGAGATCAGCCTCCCACCTGGCATATCACACCCCACAATTGTCCCTGCCATCTTAAGTACTGGCAGAAAGTCTGCCAGTGCTAAAATAAAAGGTATTTTTAAAAAATGTTTTTACATATGCTGATGTTTAGGGTCCCCCCCTTAGCCCCCAACCTCCCTGATTCCCCCCCCCCCCACCCCCCAAGCAGCTCTCTAACCCTCCCCCTCTACCTTATTGGTAGCCATCTTGGGTACTGGCAGCTTTTTAAAAAAATACCTGTAGATGTAGCTTCCCAACCCCAAAGATAAACCCCCCCCACCCGCTCCCAGATCCCTTAGATGTTTTTTTTTTTTTTTTATAAAATATAGCCCCACTCTAACTTTTTTTTTTTTTTGTAACAGTTTCTGTAGTGTAGCCATTCCCACCCGCTTACACCCGTGCACTGTAGCGCACCCCCGAGGATCGCTTCCAGCCGCTTTAAACCCCTAATGTCATACAGGGTACGTCGCTGGTCTTTAAAGACCAGGTTGTGTGCGACGTACCCTGTACGACATGCGTCGTTAAGGGGTTAAATGTGATCTAAAACACATCTCAAAAATCTCACACAGAATCACATTTCTGCACACTTTGGAAGCTGTCTCATTTTCCCTCCTTAATCTCTTGGTCCTAATCTCTTTATGAGAAACCTTTTAAACATCTGAAAACTCAGATCTATTGGCGTTTTTATTTTTTCTTCATTCAGCAATATGTCTGAACGGAAGAAAATTGGGATGATAAAGGTGCATGAAACCAAAACATTATTTCATGATTCAGATAGAGCATACGTTTTAAAAAAACTTTCAGATTTAATTCTATTAATTTTTGTTTATTTCTCTTGATATTTGTTGTTGAAAGAACAACATTGCACTACTGGGAGCTAGTTGAGCACATTGTGTGAGCCAGTGACAAGAGACTTATATGTGCAACCACCAATCGGCAGCTAGCTCAGAGTAATGCAATTGCTGCTCCTGTACCTAGGTATGCTTTTCAGTCAAGGCTACCAATAGAAAAAAGCACAAATTAGATAACAGAAGTACTGTACATGGGCAAGTTGTTTACATTTTCACTTTACTCTCTCTTTGAACAAACTGCTTCATTTCTTATTAACGTACCAAAACAATTTTATTTAAAAGTGTAGAACTACAAAATAGATCTTTGGATTTATCAAATAAAGAAAAGGCTGATGGTAGTCAAATAAACACAGATAGAATTGTTCCACAAACACAAATTCAGACTGGAACATATTTGCCAGAACAGGGAACGCAACTGAAAAACAAAAACTACTAATTATTAACTGTCCTTTAGGGAGTTATCAAAGGATCATGTGTCTACTTTACAAAGTGTTTGTCATCTGTTCCTACAAAGGCTATGGATATGTTTGAGGTGCAAAAGTTTGAGCTTTTTTTGCTACTTATAGTTAAACGCTATTGTAAGTCACATTTAGGTGAATGACTCACATGATATAGGTCTAGATTACAAGTGGAGCGCTAAATTATTGCACAATTACAAGTGGTTGGTTATTGCTACTGCGAGACAGCGGTAGCAATTAGTACTCCGACAAATTAACCAGAGAGCTGATCTCTGGTTAATTTTCTAAAAGTGCCCCAAATGCCCTCAAAATAGAGGGCATTTTAGTTTTTTAGTTTTTAAAAAAAAGTAGTATTTATTTTTTTATTTAAAAAAAAACAAAAAAAAACTGCACTAGGCAGTTTTTGGGGGTTTTAAAGTTGATGGGAGCCCCTCTACTCTGGAAATTTTATCTAGTTCTATCACGAGACCAATGAAGGCAAATACTCAAATATATCAAATTCTTCAGATGGCCAATCTCCAGATTAGATGGGAGTTAGACCAAGAAATGGAATTTAATATTTCATACTGGAATACTCTTATTATTTAACTCGAGCAGGGGACTGTTGAGTGCAGATATGGTAGGAAACTGTTTTAAAACAATATTTAGATTTTACTTTACGCCCACCATTACATCACACTCGGTTAATAATGGATCAAAATTATTTTATAGAGGTTGTGCAGTTGAGGGCACCTACAGACACATGTGGTATTGTCCTCACTCGAGAGGGATTTGGAATAAACTATCTACCTTTTTGGGCACCATCTTGAATGTTCCGGTACAACTATTCATACGCCAAGCTTTATTACAAAAACATTTGAAGAAATTTATCAAATATATTAACCTATTTATTAGGTTTCTGTGTACTGCTACTCGTATATGTATAACCCGTCATTGGAAGGAGAGAGCTCCTTCTTGGGAAGAAATACTCAACAAAATGAGATATTTCTATAGTATGTCTGCACAAGCAGCAATTATACAAGACATGCAAGAAATCTTTCACAAGATTTGGTTTTATTGGATTATGTAGGACTCTATATACCACAACAGTGAACACTGACATATCTATATACATTAGATTAGATTACAACTGTTTAAAAATGTTTGTTTTGTTTTTCTCCTCTTTAAGGAAAGTTTGGTCTCCTCTGATGGGATGACTATATAGTCCGAAGGCATTAATATTTTTCCCTTTTCTTTACCTGTTTCTTTCTCTTCTTTTCCTTTGTCTTGTACTCTTATCTCCCTCTGATTATTTTATATTGTAATTGTCAGTCTTCAATTTGACAAGATAGAATGGTTGTTTTATTTTTTACTAACCTAGTTAACATGCACCACAACCTTGTTATTAGCGATACCAGTTAGTGACATTTTTCATTACTATTATTGTATTGCATACTAAAATATTATTTTATCTAACATGGGTATTGTTGATATGTTTAGGCAAACTGTGGTTCTTGCAAATACATCATTATGGTAGTGGGGTGTTAGAGAAAAACGGCACTGAAAAGTGCCTATACATTGCCGTCTATGGGAACTGTTGTATAGTCATATACATATATTAAAAAATGCTGCCCATCACTGCGCTACTTTACCCCCTTTGTTTTTTGAAGTTCTGATGCCGTCTCTAAGCCTATGTAAGCGCGCTCTCATAACCGCAATATTTCCTAGCAATGCATTGCGATTAACTTGTAATACCCAGCGCACATTGCATGCAAGCGATATTATCGCTCCACTTGTAATCTGCCCCAAAGTGTTTTTAGCAGACCCAGCAAATTAGAATATATCATTATCTATATTTGGCATGTTAGAAGGTTGCTGCAATCATGTAAAAAAAAATATTTTTGTTAGATTTTAGTAAAATAATAATATTGGACATGACCAAGTGATCACTTCTTAACTGTGATCACCTTAACTAATCAAGGTGAGCCACTTGTGAAATAGGGACCCATACCGGCTTTTAAGGGTTTTAATATAAGTCTATAGGCTCATTGTGCAGTACAAAAATAAAATTGCTTTTTTTATTGCCAGGTGATCTCAGTTTCACAGTAATCACCTGGCTATACAGAGAAATTTCATATATGCTTTTACAGAGGGACTTGGGGCTCTCCTAGACATATGTTTTTTATTATTATTCAACTTTTAAAGTCCCATTCAGCAGCAATACCCCATGTGTTCTGTTTGTTTTTGTTAGTTTTTTTTTTACAAAAATCTGGGTGCTTGTGACTTTCCAAAGCCACCAGACAATTCTTTCAAATGAGGGGTCTTGGAGGTCTGTGGCTAGTAAGGAAGCTGAGATCCAGGGGTTCGAACAGCAACCTCCCATCCAGCTCCTTATCTGCCAGCCACTGTGTGGTCCGCTCCATCTATGATGTCAAAGGCACTCCCTTGTAGCTCTGGGGTGCCGCCCACTAAACTACCAACGATCCTGCCTGCAGGGCAGGGGAATCACTGATCAATGTTGTGATCAGCGATTCTCCTTAATGACGAGAATGGGTCGTCATGCACTTACAGGCAGCAATTTGCATGACAACCTATTTTGGTCACACACATTGAAGCGGTTAAATTGATATTATAAATCAACCTTTTATCTTAATGTTTCCTACTTCGATAAGTATTAACTCTCATTAAGATATTTAATCCATCTGGAAGCCAAACATAGCTGCGTTTCTTGGCAGGGCTTATTCTTATTGACTACAGTTTTATAATTCGGTATTTGACAGTAATATAATATCATTATTTATATACAGAATTAGCATTAAAATCAAGCAGTGTGTTGTGTTTGTTTACTTTAAATTGTTAATTGCAGTTGCATTGGTGTGTTTATAACACACGGTTGGATTTATGATATGCGCACTGCTAGGATTAGATGGTATTACCATTATGCTGTCTATTACAGATATTATTTACCTTTTAAAAAATATTTGCCATTATGGAAATTGAACGTATTCTGGCTCTGATTGTGGAAGATCTAATGCGTGGTATTCCATTACTAATTTATAATATTTAAGTATTGAATATAGTATACATAAATCGGTAACTGCCACCCTAACTGAGAAGGGCATTTATAGTAAAAAAAAATGTTTTGTTAAAGCTTGTAAATTTATCACTATGCACTTTGCAAAAGTATGTGTTGAATCCTTGCAAAAAACACATAGGTAAAGTAGAGAACTGCTGGTCCCGAGCAGAAAATGCAGACAATCCTATCAGTAGCACTAGTCGCATGACCCAAATGTGCAGCTAGAGTTGCTGATTGAGTCAGCAGGAATTTCTGATCATGACCGAAAATTTCTCTGCAGTTCCTCCTCAGCTTTACCTATGTGTTTTAACACATTCACAGAGGTTAAACACCTACATTTGCAGGGTCGATATTGATAAAATGACATGCCCTAATCGATGAGAGCATGTCATTTTTCTTCAAATTCTAAATATTAGGGTGCACCCGGTCAGGAAGTGTGGATTAAGCAATAATATATGTGCTACAGTCCCAAAATTGAAATTAATTGCACTTAAAAAGGAAGAGTAAATGAATGTTCAGTAATATACACTTACCAAAGTAGGACACGGCAGCACCATCAAAAAATTATTGCTTTATTAAGAGAAAGCAACCCCTTAGTCTACCTAACCCTTTACAATAAAACCAAAATAGATCCAAACAATACCAAGCAGATATAAATGCGAATACTATTACAGCTGTAAACACCACATGCTAGCATGTCCCTTAGCCGGCATAAAAGACAGTCAGATAGTTAAAAATCTGGGCACTTTAGTGTTCAGTAACACGCTCCGGTAGCTATCTAGATATGGCTTGTCCGCAAGTGCTCATTCCGGGACAGCTGATGCGGCAGGTTGTTAGAACAAAACATCCATCACCTCTATAGCGGGTTAGCTGTTTGTAATACTCCTGGCATCCCACCAACACAATGCAAGACTTTAAACTGCTCAGCTTACCCTTTCGCCATAGTCCTTGATTCCGGTACTACTTGGGCTTCCACTTTTCTTTATGGACTCCATTCCAACCCTCGAGGGGGAGGGGCGAAACACGTAATATTGGAAGTTTACTTTCAGAAGGAAGACAGGACTCGCAAATGAAGCACCGCGTCAGCCACCAGCACGAAAGTCCATAAAGAAAAGTGGAAGCCCAAGTGGTACCCGAATCAAGGACTACGGCGAAAGGGTAAGTTGAGCAATTTAAAGTCTTACAGTGTGTTGGTGGGATGCCAGGAGTATTACAAACAAGCTCTTGTCAAGTAATTCATTCTGTTCTTCGTCCTTCCATAGCGCAGTGCATGGAAGTAATAGGATTGATGGTTGCAGCAATGGACATAGTTCCTTTTGCACGAATTCATCTAAGACCATTACAACTGTGCATGCTCAGACAGTGGAATGGGGATTATACAGACTTGTCTCCGACGATTCAAGTAGATCAAAAGACCAGAGATTCACTCCGTTGGTGGCGGATCCTGGACAACCTGTCAAGGGAATGAGCTTCCGCAGACCAGAGTGGGTCATTGTCACGACCGACGCCAGTCTTGGTGGGCTGGGGTCGCAGGTCTGGGAACCCTGAAAGCTCAGGGTCTATGGTCTCGGGAAGAATCTCTTCTCCTGATAAACATTCTGGAACTGAGAGCGATATTCAATGCTCTCAAGGCTTTGACCTCAACTAGCAAAGGCCAAATTCATAAGGTTTCAATCAGACAACATGACGACTGTTTGCATATATCAACCATCAGGGGGGAACAAGAAGTTCCCTGGCGATGGAGGAAGTGACCAAGATAATTCAATGGGTCGGAGGTTCACTCCTGCCACTTATCTGCAATCCACATCCAGGAGTGGACAATTGGGAAGCGGATTTTCTGAGTCGTCAGACATTCCATCGGGGGAGGTGGGAACTCCATCCGGAAATCTTTGCCCAAATAACTCAATTATGGGCATTTCAGACATGGATCTGATGGCCTCTCGTCAGAACTTCAAGGTTCCTTGCTACGGGTCCAGATCCAGGGATCCCAAGGCGACTCTAGTAGATGCACTAGTAGCACCTTGGACCTTCATCCTAGCTTATGTATTCCCACCGTTTCCTCTCATTCCCAGGCTGGTAGCCAGGATCAATCAGGAGAGGGCTTCGGTGATCTTGATAGCTCCTGCGTGGCCACGCAGGACTTGGTATGCAGACCTGGTGAATATGTCATCGGCTCCACCATGGAAGCTACCTTTGAGACAGGACCTTCTTGTTCAAGGTCCATTCGAACATCCGAATCTGGTTTCCCTCCAACTGACGGCTTGGAGATTGAACGCTTGATTTTATCAAAGCGTGGGTTTTCAGATTCTGTAATAGATACTCTGATTCAGGCCAGAAAGCCTGTAACTAGAAAAATTTACCATAAAATATGGAAAAGATATATCTGTTGGTGTGAATCTAAAGGATTCCCATGGAACAAGATAAAAATTCCTAAGATTCTATCCTTTCTACAAGAAGGTTTGGAGAAAGGATTATCTGCAAGTTCTCTGAAGGGACAGATCTCTGCTTTATCTGTTTTACTTCACAAAAGGCTGGCAGCTGTGCCAGACGTTCAAGCGTTTGTTCAGGCTCTGGTTAGAATCAAGCCTGTTTACAGACCTTTGACTCCTCCCTGGAGTCTAAATCTAGTTCTTTCAGTTCAAGGGGTTCCGTTTGAACCCTTACATTCCGTAGATATTAAGTTATTATCTTGGAAGGTTTTGTTTTTGGTTGCAATTTCTTCTGCTAGAAGAGTTTCAGAGTTATCTGCTCTGCAGTGTTCTCCGCCCTATCTGGTGTTCCATGCAGATAAGGTGGTTTTGCGTACTAAGCCTGGTTTTCTTCCGAAAGTTGTTTCCAACAAAAATATTAACCAGGAGATAGTTGTACCTTCTTTGTGTCCGAATCCAGCTTCAAAGAAGGAACGTTTGTTACACAATTTGGACGTAGTCCGTGCTCTAAAATTCTATTTAGAGGCTACAAAGATTTCAGACAAACATCTTCTTTGTTTGTTGTTTATTCTGGTAAAAGGAGAGGTCAAAAAGCAACTTCTACCTCTCTTTCTTTTGGCTTAAAAGCATTATCCGATTGGCTTATGAGACTGCCGGACGGCAGCCCCCTGAAAGATCACAGCTCACTCCACTAGGGCTGTGGCTTCCACATGGGCCTTCAAGAACGAGGCTTCTGTTGACCAGATATGTAAGGCAGCGACTTGGTCTTCACTGCACACTTTAGCCAAATTTTACAAATTTGATACTTTTGCTTCTTCGGAGGCTATTTTTGGGAGAAAGGTTTTGCAAGCCGTGGTGCCTTCCATTTAGGTGACCTGATTTGCTCCCTCCCTTCATCCGTGTCCTAAAGCTTTGGTATTGGTTCCCAACAAGTAAGGATGACGCCGTGGACCGGACACACCTATGTTGGAGAAAACAGAATTTATGCTTACCTGATAAATTACTTTCTCCAACGGTGTGTCCGGTCCACGGCCCCGCCCTGGTTTTTTAATCAGGTCAGATGAATTATTTTCTCTAACTACAGTCACCACGGTAACATATGGTTTCTCCTATGCCTATTTCCTCCTGTACGTCGGCTCGAATGACTGGGGTAGGCGGAGCCTAGGAGGGATCATGTGACCAGCTTTGCTGGGCTCTTTGCATTTCCTGTTGGGGAAGAGAATATCCCACAAGTAAGGATGACGTCCGTGGACCGGACCACACCGTTGGAGAAAGTACTTATATCAGGTAAAGCATAAATTCTGTTTTTATTGAAACCACAGTTAAATCACTATTTGTGTATCCATTGACTTTCATTATTTCAAGTAATCACCAGTTTTAGTTTACATGTAAACGTGTTTTCTAATTTGTTTTGTGTACATATTTTATAAAATGTTCAGTATAAAGTTGCGTTAATATTTACTTGCTACTGATTTTACTTTTTCTGTCAGAAGAGCAAACATATCATACAAGCGAACAGAAGTGACCGTTCCCCTCAGTCTGTCTGATAAGAAATACATACCGCGCATGCACTCTGCGTTATCGCATTCCAAAGCCTGAACGTCACAACCCATCAGATTATTGGACAGTACAGGGCGCATGGCGGCCTTGCTGCTGCAATAACCACATAGCCATTAGATTGTTGGTCACTTGTACCTCATCATATGCGTCCCATCACAAAACCTGATTGGCTTACTATACACCATTTATTTCTAAATGAAGCAAATAATAGTAGCGGTATGTGGAACAAGTGAATCCCATTACATGCACAAGGAGCTTTAAAAAACTTTGAAAAAACATAAGTTGGCGTTTCAAGCGTTTTTCAAAGTTCCTTGTGCATGAAATGGGATTCACTTGTTCCACATACCGCTACTATTGTTTGCTTCATTTAGAAATTTATGGTGCATAGTAAGCCAATCAAGGTTTGTTGATAGGGACGCATCTGATGGGTACAAGTGCCCAAACAATCTAATGGCTATGTGGTTATTGCTCCGCTGGGACCTGCATGCGCTCTGTACTCTCCAAGAATCTGATGAGTTGTGACGTTCAGGGCTTTGGAATAGGACAGCGCTGAGGAGCAGCATGCGCGGTATGTATTTCTTATCAGACAGCTGACGGAATGTTACTTCCGTTCCCTCTTCTGACAGAACACTGGACTACATGTCTCCTATCTGTCATGGTCAGCTATGTCACTGTAGCAAATGATTGGTTAGAGTTTGGTGCTGCAGTGTTTTCCACACAAAATGTAGCCAGCCGGGTAGGGACAATGTAATACTTTGCAATCTGCAATCTTATAACAATTTCAGTTATTTATAAAGGTTACGTAAGCTATACAAAGCACAAATTAATTTAATAATTTAACATTAATTGATATGTGCAACAAGCATTGAAAAAAAAATATTAGAAATTTTAACGTAATATTTGTTTAAATTTTAGCAGGGTGGTCAGTAAAATCAACCAGGTGGTGTGCCCGTTAAATAGGTTCTGGGGAGAGCACTGAGCTTTGTGCTTCCTTCTTTCAATCCTCATTGGTTTACCTCCTAGATGATATACTGAGAATACAGAAACTGCAGACTGATTGGCATTGACTATATCTGAGCGAAGCCTGAGCATGTTATTAGTGAAAGCCTTGAATACATGTAGCAGCGTTATGGAAAGTCAGCAGAAGCATTTAAGGTTTTGTGAATTAGAAATGCTCCAAAAAAGTAAATTTGTTAAACGTTATTTGAAAAGTCTCTTAAAATGGCATGCTCTGCCTTGAAAGATTAATTTTGAATAGATTTTTTTTTTCTATCTGTTTACTAGGCTTGTACCTTAACTATTTAATTTATGGCACCATCATAAATCTCAGTCTGTCTGTCATCTGTGTCTGATTTTTCTCCATACAAATCTAGCGCTGCAGATCCTGTCATGGATATCCGATCTCCAGCCCTGAAATCCCCTTGTGCCATGCTTATTATTAAAATGCTAGTAGATTTGCAATGCGGTCACCTATCAGAAAAAAGTCGATTGCCCTTCACTATATTATTCAGTTTCCAAATCATAAACAATAGACTGGTTTTTATTTGGCATTTATAGCAGATAGTCCTTCAACTTTCTTGTCCAATGTCAAAATGACCTTCGAGTTGGTGCATAACATGGATTTATGACTTGAGACTCTACTAGTGCACTACTGAATTGTTTGCCTCATCGATGTAATGCCCAAGAGACATCTAATTGGCTGCCCTGTGTTGCCTTCGATCTATACTTGCTATTTCTGTTCTGGGTTCTACTAGACTAGCTGCCTTCTTCCTCTCTGATTACATTTTCAAGTGACCCCACCCCACAAACCTTTTGACATTGCATTACAGAGTGATGTTCTTATTTTCTTGAATGGTTTTACTTAAAAGGTATTCCTGGAATGTGTCAAGACTACCGTTCACTCTGACAATGAATAGTAGCTGATTATTTAGAAATGTTAATCTTCATTGGCTTTTTACTAGACAGGTTTATGGAGGGATATAATGCTTGGATTCAGTATGTTTTTAATGTTATACCTATGAAAGTACATTGCTTCTATAAACAGAATATATATAAACGTGTCACACTAAACAAGAAGTATCTGCTTCATTTCATTTTCCGTTTTGGTTTGGCTTTTAAAGGATATAATACAAATAAGTTTTTTCCTAAGTAAATGGACCGTGAGGTTTGTGAGCTGGAAACATATGGTGTATTTTTGCATGTTTTCTCAATACATTGGTTCTATGAATCAATTACCGCGCCGGTCATTGTGTAAGCATATTATTTTCCAGCGCTGGCTGCTGTTGGACTGCAATCTTTGGAGTATCTTGGAAACAAAAGCACTATAGAAGTGTTATGAATGTTTCTGGTGCTTTTAGCATTTTTGGTGTAAAGTATTAGCTGTAACCTGTGTATCTGACCCCACTTAAAATGATTGTGAAGATAAAATGCATGTCCCTATCTGAAGCATATGTCCTGTACAAGCTCTGTAACTAGATCCAGCTTGGGCGGCTGGGGGGGGGGGTCCATCCATTACAAATGTTAGAATAAGGATATGGGAAGGAAGGGACTGAACTGCTCCCCTTTCCCTCAGTGAGGTTTCAAACTACATATATGGTAATGCTTGTGTTTTTTAAAGGGGCATGAAAGCCACATTATTTTGTTTCATTATTCAGATAGAGCATGTGATTTTTAAACCACTTTGCATTTTACTTCTATTATCAAATTTGTTTTGTTGGTAAAAGATAGTTAAAGTTGAATGCGCTATCTGAGTCATAAAAGAAATAATTTGGGCTTGATGTCCTTTAAAAATCTCCATATCTTATTTCTCTATATTATAAGCAATGGCATTCTTATCAAATCTTTCTATATACACAAAAACAATAACTAGAAAGAACAATTGGAAAAAATAAAATTTTAGTACCTATCTCAACAACGCTCACTGGAATGATGGTTACATCTGCGGCTTCTTGTTTGCATAGGGTTTTCTACAGCCAATACTGCAGTATTCATGTTTTGTGTTAGTACATGTGGCAGTTAAGCAAAATCCGCTATATCAGATGATAAAATAAAGGTAAATTAACTATTTGTAAAGAATGTATAAACTCCAGTAGGTAAAATTGATAATTGGAAACCCATTAAAGTTTTGTTTAAAAAGATAGATAACACATTTACTACCCATTCCCCAGCTTTGCACAACCTACACTGTCATATTAATATACTTTATAACCTCTTAATCTCTAAGCTCTGCAGGCCGCCCCTTATTTCCATGCTTTTAAAATCTTTACAACAGCTAGACAGTGCTAGTTTATGTGTGTCATATAGATAACTTGCTCACTCCCGTGGAGTTGTACACGAACCAGTGCTAATTGGCTAAAATGCAAGTTTGTAAAAAAAAAACAATGAGTTAAGGGGGCAGTCTGCAGTGCAGAGGCTCATTATTATTATTATCAGTTATTTGTAGAGCTCCAACAGATTCCACATCGCTAAAACATAGTTCTAATATGTAAGATAACAATTATAGGAGACAAAGAGATAGAGGGCCTGCCAAGAGTTTCACTGTTGTAAATCAGCTCTCATGAAGGTGATCTACAAAACAGCTAGGCTCGTAGGCTTACATGCTTAGGGGGTTTAATGGGATAACTAAAGGAGGAGAAGAACTAAGATAAGAAAATGTTAGTGTAAATATATGCATCCCTGAACAGTAGAGTCTTTAAGGAGAGCTTGAAAGTTTGAAAACTAGGGGAGAGTCTTGTGGAGCGAGGCAGAGGGTTCCACAAAATAGAATGGGAATGTGAGGAGGTAACACGAGAGGAGGTCATGAGCAGAGTGAAGGGGACGGAGGGAGAGTATCTGGAGACTAGGTTGGAGATATAGGGTGGAGCAGTGTTATTGAGAGCCTTAAAAGTAAGAGTCAGGATTTTGTGTTTTATTCTGGAGGTTAGAGGAAGCCAGTGAAGGGACTGGCTGAGAGGTGCAAGCAGATGAGGAGTGACGTGTAAAGAAGATTAGCCTGGCAGAGGCATTTATTATGCATTGTAAGGGATATAGATGCGGCAGCTAGGGAGACCGGATAGGATGGAGTTGCTATAGTCGATGATGATGAGAGATATGATTAAAGTCTTAGTTGTGTCTTGTGTGAGGAAGTAGCAAATTATGGAAATGGTTTTAATGTGGAGGCAGCAGGCATTGGCCAAAGACTAGGATGTGGTGTATGAAAGAGAGATCTGAGTCAAGTACGACCCCAAGACATCAGGCATGCGGGGTTGGGGTATGTTATTATAACAGTTAGAGAAAGTTGGGGGGTATGGATTTTGGAAGACGGGGGGGGGGGGGGAATAAGTAAACTCAGTTTTGGAGAGATTTAAGCTAAGGAAATTAGGACATCCAGGATGAAATATTAGAAAGACAGTTAAGGAAGGGATAGGTTTGGTGCAGAGATGTAGATTTGGGTATTGTCAGCATACAATGGTATTGAAACCCATGTGATTGTTTTAAGGAACCTAAGGATGATGTATAAATTGAGAAGGGGACCAAGGACAGAGTCTTGTGGTACCCCAACAGAAAGTGCTGATGGGTCAGAAAAGGTTACCCTAAAGGTCCGGTTAGACAGGTAAGAGGAGAGTCACAAGAGGGCTGTGTCACAGATGCCAAAGGATTGGAGGGTTTGCGGCAAGAGAGTGTGGTCAACAGTGTCAAAGGCTGCAGATAAATCAAGAAGGATTAACAGAGAAAAGTGGCCTTTTGATTTTGCCGTAATTAGGTCATTAGTAACCTTAATGATTGCAGTTCCTGTGGAATTTTGGGGGCAAAATCTAGATTGCAATGGATCAAGGCGGGAATTTAATGTGAGGAAATGTGATTAACATGTATATACAGGGAGTGCAGAATTATTAGGCAAGTTGTATTTTTGAGGATTAATTTTATTATTGAACAACAACCATGTTCTCAGTGAACCCAAAAAACTCATTAATATCAAAGCTGAATAGTTTTGGAAGTAGTTTTTAGTTTGTTTTTAGTTATAGCTATTTTAGGGGGATATCTGTGTGTGCAGGTGACTATTACTGTGCATAATTATTAGGCAACTTAACAAAAAACAAATATATACCCATTTCAATTATTTATTTTTACCAGTGAAACCAATATAACATCTCAACATTCACAAATATACATTTCTGACATTCAAAAACAAAACAAAAACTCTCAATGGGGTTCAGATCAGGTGAACAAGGAGGCCATGTCATTAGATTTTCTTCTTTTATACCCTTTCTTGCCAGCCACGCTGTGGAGTACTTGGACGCGTGTGATGGAGCATTGTCCTGCATGAAAATCATGTTTCTCTTGTTAAGTGTGTTCAGTCCACGGGTCATCCATTACTTATGGGATATATTCTCCTTCCCAACAGGAAGTTGCAAGAGGATCACCCAAGCAGAGCTGCTATATAGCTCCACCCCTCACATGTCATACCCAGTCATTCTCTTGCAAGTCTCAACAAAGGAGGTTGTGAGAGGAGATAGGAGTAACATTCTTCAATCAAAAGTTTATTATTTTAAAATAGCACCGGAGTGTGCTGTTTGTTCTCTCAGGCAGTATTTAGAAGAAGAATCTGCCTGCGTTTTTTTTATGATCTTAGCAGACGTAACTAAGATCCACTGGCTGTTCTCGCACATTCTGAGGAGTGGGGTATCTTCGGAGAAGGGAATAGCATGCGGGGTCCCCCGCAAATGAGGTATGTGCAGTAAAATATTTTCTAGGAATGGAATTGACTATGAAAACACTGCTGTTACCCATATGACGTAAGTACAGCCTTTACTGCAGTAGTAGCGACTGGTATCAGGCTGATAAATGTATGCACAGTTGAGTTATTTTCTAGGGACTAGAATTTAACTTTAAATACTGTTAGTACTGAAATAAATGTATGAGCCTTAACTGCAGTAGAAGCGACTGGCAGCAGGCTTAGTGATAACTTTGCATAACACTGGAAAGTTGTTTTTTAAAAACGTTTACTGGCATGTTATTCGTTTTGTGAGGTACTTTGGTGATAAATCTTTTTGGGCATGATTTTTTTCCACATGGATAACGTATATTTCTGCATAGACACCGTTATATCAGGTCTCCCACTGTTGTGATATGAGTGGGAGGGACCTTTTTTTAGCGCCTTGTTGCGCAGTTAAAATTCTAGCACAGTCTTCCTGCTTCTTCCTCTTTGATCCAGGACGTCTCCAGAGAGCTCAGGGGTCTTCAAAATTCATTTTTGAGGGAGGTAATCAGTCACAGCAGACCTGTGACAGTGTGTTTGACTGTGAGAAAAGCGTTAAATCTTAAATTGATTATCCGTTTTGGGTATTGAGGGGTTAATCATCCTTTTGCTGATGGGTGCAATCCTCTGCTAATTTCATACATTTACTGTTTAAAATTAGTTGCTATAACCGTATTAGTTCGTTGTTATTTCAACTGTGACAGTTTTTTTGTGTTTTTAAAAGCGCTGCAGCGTTTTTTATATTGCTTGTAAACTTAATGAAAGAAATTTCCAAGCTTGATAGCTTCATTGCTAGTCTGTTTAAACATGTCTGACACAGATGAATCTGCTTGCTCATTATGTTTAAAGGCCAATGTGGAGCCCAATAGAAATATGTGTACCAATTGTATTGATGTTACTTTAAATAAAAGTCAGTCTTTACCTGTAAAGAAATTATCACCAGACAACGAGGGGGAAGTTATGCCGTCTAACTCTCCTCACGTGTCAGTACCTTTGCCTCCCGCTCAGGAGGTGCGTGAGATTGTGGCGCCAAGCACATCAAGGCACTTACAAATCACTTTACAAGATATGGCTAATGTTATGAAAGAAGTATTATCTAATTTGCCTGAGTTAAGAGGCAAGCGCGATAGCTCTGGGTTAAGGACAGAGCGCGCTGATGATATGAGGACCATGTCTGACACTGCGTCACAATTTGCAGAACATGAGGACGGAGAGCTTCATTCTGTGGGTGACGGATCTGATCCAGGGAGACCGGATTCAGAAATTTCAAATTTTAAATTTAAGCTTGAGAACCTCCGTGTATTACTAGGGGAGGTATTAGCGGCTCTGAATGATTGCGACACGGTTGCAATCCCAGAGAAATTATGTAGGCTGGATAAATACTATGCGGTACCGGTGTGTACTGACGTTTTTCCTATACCTAAAAGGCTTACAGAGATTATTAACAAGGAGTGGGATAAACCCGGTGTGCCTTTTTCCCCTCCTCCGATTATTTAGAAAAATGTTCCCAATAGACGCCACCACACGAGACTTATGGCAGACGGTCCCTAAGGTGGAGGGAGCAGTTTCTACTTTAGCCAAGCATACCACTATTCCGGTGGAGGATAGTTGTGCTTTCTCAGATCCAATGGATAAAAAATTAGAAGATTACCTTAAGAAAATGTTTGTTCAACAAGGTTTCATATTACAGCCCCTCACATGCATTGCGCCCGTCACTGCTGCAGCGGCTTTCTGGTTTGAGTCTCTGGAAGAGGCTATTCGCACTGCACCATTGGATGAGACTTTGAACAAGCTTAAAGCCCTTAAGCTAGCTAATGCATTTGTTTCGGATGCCGTTGTGCATTTAACCAAACTAACAGCTAAGAACTCCGGATTCGCCATTCAGGCGCGCAGAGCGCTATGGCTTAAATCCTGGTCAGCAGATGTAACATCTAAATTGCTTAATATTCCTTTCAAAGGGCAAACTTTATTCGGGCCCGGCTTGAAGGAGATTATTGCTGACATTACTGGAGGTAAGGGTCACACCCTTCCTCAGGACAGGGCCAAATCAAAGGCCAAACAGTCTAGTTTTCGTGCCTTTCGTAATTTCAAGGCAGGAGCAGCATCAACTTCCTCCGCTCCAAAACAGGAAGGAACTGCTGCTCGTTACAGACAGGGTTGGAAAAGCAACCAGTCCTGGAACAAGGGCAAGCAGGCCAGAAAGCCTACTTCTGCCCCTAAGACAGCATGAAGAGAGGGCCCCCTATCCGGAAACGGATCTAGTGGGGGGCAGACTTTCTCTCTTCGCCCAGGCTTGGGCAAGAGATGTCCAGGATCCCTGGGCGTTGGAGATTATATCTCAGGGATACCTTCTGGACTTCAAAGCTTCTCCTCCACAAGGGAGATTTCATCTTTCAAGGTTATCAGCAAACCAAATAAAGAAAGAGGCTTTTCTTCACTGTGTACAAGACCTCCTAGTAATGGGGGTGATCCACCCAGTTCCGCGGATGGAACAAGGGCAAGGATTTTACTCAAATCTGTTTGTGGTTCCCAAGAAAGAGGGAACCTTCAGACCAATCTTGGACCTAAAGATCTTAAACAAATTCCTAAGAGTTCCATCATTCAAAATGGAGACTATTCGAACCATCCTACCCATGATCCAAGAGGGTCAGTATATGACCACAGTGGACTTAAAGGATGCCTACCTTCACATACCGATTCACAAGGATCATTATCGGTACCTAAGATTTGCCTTTCTAGACAAGCATTACCAGTTTGTAGCTCTTCCCTTCAGGTTAGCTACGGCCCCGAGAATTTTTACAAAGGTTCTGGGCTCGCTTCTGGCGGTACTAGGACCGCGAGGCATAGCGGTGGCTCCGTACTTAGACGACATTCTGATACAAGCGTCAAGTTTTCAAAATGCAAAGTCTCATACAGAGATAGTTCTAGCATTTCTGAGGTCGCATGGGTGGAAAGTGAACATGGAAAAGAGTTCTCTGTTACCACTCACAAGGGTTCCCTTTCTAGGGACCCTTATAGATTCTGTAGAGATGAAGATTTACCTGACGGAGTCCAGGTTATCAAAAATCCTAAATGCTTGCCGTGTCCTTCATTCCATTCCAAGCCCATCAGTAGTTCAGTGCATGGAAGTAATCGGCTTAATGGTCGCGGCAATGGACATAGTGCCTTTTGCGCGCCTGCATCTCAGACCGCTGCAATTATGCATGCTGAGTCAGTGGAATGGGGATTACTCGGATCTGTCCCCTTTACTAAATCTGGACCAGGAGACCAGAGATTCTCTTCTCTGGTGGTTGTCTCGGATTCATCTGTCCAAGGGAATGACTTTTCGCAGACCAGATTGGACGATTGTAACAGATGCCAGCCTTCTAGGCTGGGGCGCAGTCTGGAATTCCCTGAAGGCTCAGGGATCATTGACTCAGGAGGAGAAACTCCTTCCGATAAACATTCTGGAATTAAGAGCGATATTCAATGCTCTTCTAGCTTGGCCTCAGTTAGCAACACTGAGGTTCATCAGATTTCAGTCTGACAACATCACGACTGTGGCTTACATCAATCATCAAGGGGGAACCAGGAGTTCCCTAGCGATGTTGGAAGTCTCGAAGATAATTCGCTGGGAGGAGTCTCACTCTTGCCATCTGTCAGCGATCTACATCCCAGGCGTGGAGAACTGGGAGGCGGACTTTCTAAGCGGCCAGACCTTTCACCCGGGGGAGTGGGAACTTCACCCGGTGGTATTTGCTCAACTGATTCTTCGTTGGGGCGAACCGGAACTGGATCTCATGGCTTCTCGCCAGAACGCCAAGCTTCCTTGTTACAGATCCAGGTCGAGGGACCCGGGAGCGGTGCTGGTAGATGCACTAGCAGCCCCTTGGGTTTTCAACATGGCTTATGTGTTCCCACCGTTTCCGTTGCTGCCTCGTCTGATTGCCAGGATCAAACAGGAGAGAGCATCGGTGATTCTGATAGCGCCTGCGTGGCCACGCAGGACCTGGTATGCAGACCTAGTGGACATGTCGTCCTGTCCACCATGGTCTCTGCCTCTGAGGCAGGACCTTCTACTTCAGGGTCCTTTCAACCATCCAAGCCTAATTTCTCTGAGGCTGACTGCATGGAGATTGAACGCTTGATTCTATCAAAGCGTGGTTTCTCGGAGTCGGTTATTGATACATTGATACAGGCTCGGAAACCGGTTACCAGAAAAATTTACCATAAGATATGGCGTAAATATTTACATTGGTGTGAATCCAAGAGTTACTCATGGAGTAAGGTTAGGATTCCTAGGATATTGTCTTTTCTACAGGAGGGTTTAGAAAAGGGTTTATCCGCTAGTTTGTTAAAGGGACAGATTTCTGCTCTGTCTATTCTTTTACACAAACGTCTGGCAGAGAATCCAGACGTTCAGGCTTTTTGTCAGGCTTTGGCTAGGATTAATCCTGTGTTTAAAACTGTTGCTCCTCCGTGGAGCTTAAACTTGGTTCTTAAAGTTCTTCAGGGTGTTCCGTTTGAACCCCTTCATTCCATTGATATTAAGCTTTTATCTTGGAAAGTTCTGTTTTTGATGGCTATTTCCTCGGCTCGAAGAGTCTCTGAGTTATCTGCCTTACATTGCGATTCTCCTTATCTGATTTTTCATTCAGACAAGGTAGTTTTGCGTACTAAACCTGGGTTTTTACCTAAGGTTGTTTCTAATAGGAATATCAATCAGGAGATTGTTGTTCCATCATTATGTCCTAACCCTTCTTCAAAGAAGGAACGTCTTTTGCATAATCTGGACGTAGTCTGTGCCCTGAAGTTCTACTTACAGGCAACTAAGGATTTTCGGCAAACTTCTTCTCTGTTTGTCGTTTATTCTGGACAGAGGAGAGGTCAAAAGGCTTCGGCCACCTCTCTCTCTTTTTGGCTTCGTAGCATAATACGTTTAGCCTATGAGACTGCTGGACAGCAGCCCCCTGAAAGAATTACAGCTCATTCCACTAGAGCTGTGGCTTCCACCTGGGCCTTTAAGAATGAGGCCTCTGTTGAACAGATTTGCAAGGCTGCAACTTGGTCTTCACTTCATACCTTTTCAAAATTTTACAAATTTGACACTTTTGCTTCTTCGGAGGCTGTTTTTGGGAGAAAGGTTCTACAGGCAGTGGTTCCTTCTGTTTAAAGTTCCTGCCTTGTCCCTCCCATCATCCGTGTACTTTAGCTTTGGTATTGGTATCCCATAAGTAATGGATGACCCGTGGACTGAACACACTTAACAAGAGAAAACATAATTTATGCTTACCTGATAAATTTATTTCTCTTGTAGTGTGTTCAGTCCACGGCCCGCCCTGTCTTTTTTTTGAGGCAGTTCTAAATTTTAATTAAAACTCCAGTCACCACTGCACCCTATAGTTTCTCCTTTCTCGTCTTGTTTCGGTCGAATGACTGGATATGACATGTGAGGGGTGGAGCTATATAGCAGCTCTGCTTGGGTGATCCTCTTGCAACTTCCTGTTGGGAAGGAGAATATATCCCATAAGTAATGGATGACCCGTGGACTGAACACACTACAAGAGTAATGGATGACCCGTGGACTGAACATACTACAAGAGAAATAAATTTATCAGGTAAGCATAAATTATGTTTTTTCTTGAAGGATGCAGACTTCTTCCTGTACCACTGCTTGAAGAAGGTGTCTTCCAGAAACTGGAAGTAGGACTGGGAGTTGAGCTTGACTCCATCCTCAACCCGAAAAGGCCCCACAAGCTCATCTTTGATGATACCAGCCCAAACCAGTACTCCACCTCCACCTTGCTGGCGTCTGAGTCGGACTGGAGCTCTCTGTCCTTTACCAATCCAGCCACGGGCCCATCCATCTGGCCCATCAAGACTCACTCTCATTTCATCAGTCCATAAAACCTTAGAAAAATCAGTCTTGAGATATTTCTTGGCCCAGTCTTGATATTTCAGCTTGTGTGTCTTGTTCAGTGGTGGTCGTCTTTCAGCCTTTCTTACCTTGGCCATGTCTCTGAGTATTGCACACCTTGTGCTTTTGGGCACTCCAGTGATGTTGCAGCTCTGAAATATGGCCAAACTGGTGGCATCTTGGCAGCTGCACGCTTGACTTTTCTCAGTTCATGGGCAGTTATTTTGCGCCTTGGTTTTTCCACACGCTTCTTGCGACCCTGTTGACTATTTTGAATGAAATGCTTGATTGTTCGATGATGACGCTTCAGAAGCTTTGCAATTTTAAGAGTGCTGCATCCCTCTGCAAGATATCTCACTATTTTTGACTTTTCTGAGCCTGTCAAGTCCTTCTTTTGACCCATTTTGCCAAAGGAAAGGAAGTTGCCTAATAATTATGCACACCTGATATAGGGTGTTGATGTCATTAGACCACACCCCTTCTCATTACAGAGATGCACATCACCTAATATGCTTAATTGGTAGTAGGCTTTCAAGCCTATACAGCTTGGAGTAAGACAACATGCATAAAGAGGATGCTGTGGTCAAAATACTCATTTGCCTAATAATTCTGCACTCCCTGTACGAGCCTTTCCAGAAGTTTAGAGTTGAGGAGGCATTGGGAAATGGGGCAGTATTTGGATCGGGATGATGGATCAAGAGAAGATTTTTTGAGGATAGGTGTAATTAGTGCATGTTTAAGGGATGAGGGAAATATACCAGTGCTGAGGGAGAGATTAAAAATTTGTTTGCGGATAGGAGTAAGGGTAGGAGAGAGGGAGGGCAGTAGTTTTGAGGGGATGGGATCAAGTGGACAGGTAGTGAGGTGAGAGGAGGATATAAGGGCAGAAACTTCTTCCTCAGTAGCAGGAGCAAAAAAGCGGAGTCTGTGGGTTTTGGACATCGGTGATCGGTTGAGGGGTTTGGAGACTGCTAGTGTGTTGAGAGATGATTTCATTTCTGATGGAATCTATTTTGTTGGTGAAGTGGTTGGCAAAATCTTGAGCTGAGAGGGAAGTGGAAATAGGAGGTGGGCGTAGAAGGGTGTTTAAAAGGGGAGAACAGACGTTTTGGGATTGAAGAAAGAGTAGATAAGTGGTCCTTCTTGGAGAGGTTAAGGGCAGAATGGTAGGAGTTTAAGATGAACTTGTAATGAAGGGAGTCGTCTGAACTACGGGATTTTCGCCAATGTCAATCAGCAGAGGCTTAGATACAAGGTAATCACAGAGGTAAAAAGTGTTGGTTATGCAAAACTGGGGAATGGGTTGTAAATAAATTATCTATCTTTTTAAACTATAAACATTTTCAAGTAGACTGTCCATTTATAAAATTCAAATTGAGTACTTGTGCAGACTGCATGGTTTGAATACAGTCATTAAAAACCATTAATAGTTGGTTAGTGCCAATAGGTTTTTTTTTTGTTTGTTTGTTTTTTTACCCTTTATTGTATGCTTCTCATGCCAACACAAATTCTTGATTTTTTTTTTCAGCATGCAGTTACTTAAAGGGACAGTAAAGTCCAAATTAAACTTGATTCATGATTCAGATAGGGCATGCATTTTTAAACAAATTTCCATTTGCTTTGTTCTCTTGTTATTCTTTGTTGAAAGCTAAACCTATGTAGGCTCATATGGTAATTTCAAAGACCTTGAAGGCCGCCTCTTATCTTAATGCATTTGACAGTTTCTCACAGCTAAAGGGTGTTAGTTTACATGTGCCATATAAACAACATTGTGCTTATGTCTGGAGTTACCTAGGAGTCAGCACTGATTGGCTAAATGCAAGTCTGTCAAAAGAACTGACATAAGGGGGCAGTCTGAAGATGCTTAGATACAAGGTAATCACAGAGGTAAAAAGTATATTAAAGTGTTGGTTATGCAAAACTGGGGAAAAGCAAATAAAGGTATTTATCTTTTTAAACAATAACATTTTTGATGTTTACTGTCCCTTTAAGAGGAAACTATACTAAAAATTAAACTTTCATGATTCAGATAGGGCATGTAATTTTAAACAACTTTCCAATTTACTTTTATCATCAAATTTGCTTTGTTCTCTTGGTATTCTTAGTTGAAAGCTGAACCTAAGTAGGCTCATATGCTAATTTCTAAGCACTTGAAGGCTGCCTCTTATCTGAATGCATTAGACAGTTTTTCACAGCTAGAGGGTGTTAGTTCTTGTGTGGCATATAGATAAACATTGTGCTCACACCCATGGAGTTATTTAAGAGTCAGCACTAATTGCCTGAAATGCAGGTCTATCAAAAGAACTGAGTTAAGGGGCAGTCTGCAGATACAAGTTAATCACAGAGGTAAAAAGTATATTAATGTAAGTGTTGGTTATGCAAAACTGGAGGAATGAGTAATAAAGGGATTACCTATCTTTTAAACAATAACATTTTTGGTGTTTACTGTCCCTTTAAACAGCTTTCCCGTTTTTGTTGTGCTATCTAATTTGCTTCATTAAAATGCAGGTGAAGCACTTCTTTATGACATTTGAACATAATCTCACCTTTACAATAAGGCTCTTTGGCTGCCAAAAAAGCGTCTATAAATCTAGCTCATTGTTCACCAGTACAGCTGTGGGAGTTGTACTTAGGGATTAGCTGTGCACACACATTTGCTGTTACTTTCTAATGTACGCAGACTTAAAAATGATGGTAAAGCCTAGCGTTTCAAAAACACTAGGATTTACCATCACTAAAAATAAAGGCCACCTTCAATCATCCGTTTAAAAAAAAAAAACGGTTGAAAAGGTGCCTTTACTTCAACCCCGGCTTCACCATTTTTTTCAGTGATGGGATGTTCCCACCTCTTAACCAATAGCCATGCAGGCCCATAGGCATTATGCTGTAGGCACGCAGAGCTATTGGCTAAGAGGTGGAAATTGTGTAGCTGGGTTCATTTTACACTTTTTTTGTATTATTTATAACTATTCCTTCAGGAACAGAACCCGGCATAAACCGAGGGCTACCTGTATTCAGAAATGGATAGAAATGGTAATTTTTAGAATCCAAACAATAAATGCTGACAGTAAGCCCAGCAGCAGCAGTTTCGTTAACTTAAAGGGACAGTCTACACCAGAATTTTTATTGTTTAAAAAGATTGATAATCCCTTTATTACTTATTCCCTAGTTTTGCATAACCAACACAGTTATATAAATACACTTTTACCTCTATGATTACCTTGTATCTAAGCCTCTGCAAACTGCCCCCTTATTTCAGTTCTTTTGAGACACATC